>NW_007578685.1:333893-336360 GCF_000690725.1 Stegastes partitus
GGTTCTAACAGGTTCTACCGGGTTCTAGCAGGTTCTAACAGGTTCTACCGGGTTCTACCGGGTTCTAACAGGTTCTATTGGGCTCCAACAGAGTGGTTAGTGGATCCATATCTGTTAAACTTCAAATAAGATTGTCTCTCGATGAGCTGCTGGGTTCTGGTCCTGGTTCAGTGTGTGTTTGTTGTTGTTGTTGTTTATTGTTGTTGTTTATTGTTGTTGTTGTTTCTCACCACATATTCAAAGACGAAGGTCAGCGTCTCTCTGGTGTGAACGATGTCGTGCAGCAGGACGACGTTGGCGTGTTTCAGACGTTTGAGCAGAGACGCTGCACACACACACACACACACACACACACACACACACACACACACACACACACACAGGTGTGAGTGCAGGCTGTGATGTCACTGCAGGTGCATGGAGCAGCAGTGATCTGATTGGTCACCCTCTCTGATGGCGGTGAACGGGACGCCCTCCTCCGTCTTCATGCGGATCACCTTCAGAGCCACGAGCTGCCCGTTGATCCTCCACACGGCCGACGGCAGGACGCAGAAAAACAACAACAACAACATAAACATAAACAACATCAACAACAACAACATAAACAAAACAAAGACAGGTTCAGGGACAAACACGATTTAAATGTTTTAAAAGTTCGTCTCTGAAAAGCTCCATAAATAATAATAAATATGAATCAATCTTATTGATCCCTGTTTCTGCTATATGATTGATCTGTTATCGATCGGTTACTGGTCAGGTGATGATCTGGCAGCTGATCGGTAAGGTATCGATCAGGTATTGATCAGGTGCTGATCGACCGGTCCGTGGTTCTGACCTGCTGATTCCTTTGTACACGGAAGCGAACGCTCCTTCTCCCAGCTTCTCCAGACTCAGGTAGGACTGAGCGGCGCCGAACTGCAGGCCCGGTTTCTGAGCAGAACACACGTCAGGTCAGCTGACAGGTCACGCGAAGACCTCACGGATCATGTGACGTGTCAGCTGACCCAGGTGAAGACGTCCTGGCAGCTCGCCGCCCTCAGCGGGTCGCTGTTGCTGCGTCCTCGCTGGACCTGGAGCCTCCGGACCTGCAGAGTGTGGAACCAGTGAGACCTGGACCCGGACGGGGACGACGGGGACCGGTCCAGCTGGGGCACAGAGACAGTAATACCACCTTAAAACTTTGACACCACCTTAAACTCTTCAAACACTCAGAACACTAATACCGCCTTAAATACTCAAATAATCTGAAACACCTTTAACTTTCAATACCACCTTAACAAATCCTCTCATGATGGGTGCATAGAACCAGCTGACAGACTCTGGAAAGTCAAACCTCGGCTGGGCTTTAGGACAGTGGATCCGGGCCTCGCTGTGCGACCGGCCAATCAGGACAAAAACAAACAAACACTGTGACGCATAAAACCGACCAAACACGGGCGGCCCTTTAAAAAATAAATCTAAAGTAGATCACAGGAAATCATTCCACCTTAAAACCGGCGGCTGTGCCGGCCGGTGTCCAGCAGGGCGGCGCCTCAACCAGCTGCCAACGTCTGGACCGTTACCTGAGCAGGTGGGAGGGACGTGGAGCTGCAGCTCTTCCTGAAGACCTCCTCCTCCTCCTCCTCCATCTTCGCCTCCTCCTCCTCCTCGTCCTCCTCGTCGCCGCGGCAGCAGCTCCTCACGCTCCGCCACACGTCCTCCATCTTCCTGCTCTGAACATTCTGGATCTTCCTCGTCTCATGTGACTCACATGGTCCAGGACGAGCAAACAGAGTCCCATGACCTCCCCCCCCGCCTCCTCCTCAGATAACTCCAGCTCAGTCGCTGCTGTGTTTGCTGCCCTCCTGTGGCCGCTGCCTGTCGCTGCAGCTCCACATTCTCACAGCCGACACACTGAGCTCCTCCATCGTCCTGATGGTCTTCTGACGTCTTCTTCTCAAAACAAACGACAAAGAGAGAAACGTCCAATCAGTCGTCTTCTCTCAGCTGCTGAGCCAAAGTTCTGCCACGTTAAAAACAACAACCTCATGAACTAAAGTTCTTGTTGAGGTCGGACTCTGGAGTCCAACACGAGGGGTGAAACCCTACAGCGCAGAACCGGGGCGGATCTAAACACTGAGGCTCAGATCGGACCGGAACACGATCAACTCACAGCATAAACATGAAGAGGTTCCTTTAAAACGTCCTGGAAGGAGAACTGCAGCCCGAAGCTCTGGATTCTAAATGACTTGGTTCAGTCCGAGTCGCCCCCCCCCCATGCTTCAGTTGGAAAGTTCCGGTCCGACCTGCAGCTGGCATCAGCAGCACATCCCATAATACATCCCTGTGTCTGTTAGCATGCTGCTAAGCTAACGTCAACATCTAGACGTCAGCAGGAAGGAATGCAACAAACCAGACCAACCAGGTCTGACGTCAGACTAGACCAGGTTAAACCACCCTGGACCCAGCCTGAGACCAGGACTAGACC
>NW_007578685.1:336478-338534 GCF_000690725.1 Stegastes partitus
TTCAGCTGGAATCAGATGTTGATGATTCACCTTCAGAGGAACACCAGAACCTCCTGAGGTGCAGCAGCAGGTTCTACAGCTGGTCTCAGATGTGGGAAAACTCCCACAATGCTCTCTGGCTGCCAACCAGGAAGTGATGTCTCCTCTGGTCTGAACTGTATGAAACTGTCAGAGTCTCCCTCTGGTGGAAGCAGCAGGTACTGCAGCTCACGATCACACTAAGTAAATCCATAATATAATAAATATAATATAATAAATATAATATAATAAATATAATAAATAAATATAATATAATAAATATAATATAATAAATATAATAAATATAATATAATAAATATAATATAATATAACATTGTTGGAGCTGCTGTTATTGACTATGGATGAGCTGATCGTTGCTCCTATCACCTGGGAGCTGCTGGTTCTGTGTCTCTGCTGGTTCTCGGTAGATCCCGGCTCCTCCCTCCTGCTGCTCACCTGCGAGCCTCCCCTCAGGTGAGGACATTCCTGGACCAGCAGCAGCAGGTTCAGCAGCAGGAATGTTGGACACACAGTCAGAGAGAAGAAGCCATGAAGCTGGAAGCAGCCGCTGCTCTGCTGCTGCTGCTGCTGTGCTGCGACGCTGCAGGTAAAACACACAACATCTGGACCGCCTGCTGGTCCAGGGTTCTGCTTCACGTCGCTCTGGTTCACTCTAAACTCTAAGGAACATTTCAAAATGCAAACTCTTGATTTTCTGAAAGGACAAAAACTGAAATCCAACTTAAAGCCAGGAGCATCCAGAGGTTGAACATCTGGCCTGCTGCTGGTTTTGTTTTCAGACAGAACCACCTCATTCCTGTTTAAATCTTTCAACGCTGACTTTTATACGAAAGCTTCTCCTTCGTTCCTTTAGTCCTCACCAGGTGTGTGTCATCTCTATAAAGACCAGTTCAGACTTTGGATTCATTTGATTAGATTTTCTTACTTTGTTTTTGTCCGTGTTCGTCTCGTTGGTGTCAGAATGTATTTTTCATTATTTAACTTTTTGATTTAACCTGTTTTAACTTTTCAGCTGAATTATTTTTACTCCGTTTCAAACCAACACGTTATTGCTTTTAAATCTGTTTTCTTGCTCCTGCTTCTCAGACTGAATGAAATGAGCCAATCAGGCGCGTTGTTGCTGCTCTGTGGGTTTACCAGTTACAACAGTTTTTACTCTGAGCTGGAGGTCAGTTTGAGAAACGGCAGAAGATTCTGAACCTGCAGCGTTTTTCAAAATAAAACTCCTGCGCCGACAGTCTGACGTTAATCCTGAAGCAGCTGCAGGAAACTTTCAGACGAGCTGCAGGCGACAGCCGATCAATAATCAATCAAACCCTGAACTCAGAGTTGCTGCAGCTGCAGGTTCTAACATGAGAGTTCCTTCATTGACCTCCAACAAACCAGTTCCACACCAAACTGCTGGTGTGACTGGTGAAGCAGAACCCTGACCCTGTTCGATCCAACACGCTGAGACGCTGCCGTCTGCAGCAGCAGCTCAGACGTCAGTCAACAGGAAGTCTAACGATGTCTGGATTCATCCAAAATGGCTCCGATTGTCCAAGACAACAGTAATTCTGATGATGATGATGATGATGAATTATTGGATGAAGCAGGACGTTCAGCCGGCTGGAGGAAACCTGTTTCTCTTTGAGTTATTTCTTCTCTTCACAAACTGCTCAGTGAAAGTCCTGCAGGAACGTTCACACTGGCAGCGTCGCGCCGCCTCAGCTGTCTGTAGTTATATCATGATGAAGGTGACGATGATGAAGCCGGCGGCTCAGTGCGCTGACCTTCATGCTCTTACTGTGAAGCCACTAACACTTCCTGTGCCGTCAGATGGCGGACCGATGGGGCCTCTGGCGCCGGCGGTGGAACCCGATCGGGCCAACGAGTTCCTGAGGAGACTACGGAGGCCCAGGAGGAACATCTGGGACCGCAGCAGGCCAGATGTTCAGCAGTGGATCCAGCAGTTCATGAGTATGGGCTACGACGAGGCGGTATGGAACCACAAACACAACTAACAACCAGGTTACAT
>NW_007578685.1:339168-342817 GCF_000690725.1 Stegastes partitus
TAACTAACCAGGGTACATTTCTAACCAAACCAGATGACATCACTAACCAACCAGGTTACATCAATAACTAACCAGGTTACATTTCTAACCAACCCAGATGACATCACTAACTAACCAGGTTACATCACTAACCAACTCTGGTTAGTAATGAGTTGCCTAGCGGCGTGCAGACTAACCTGTCCTTGTGCTTCCTTCCAGAGGCTGGAGGCGGACCTCTCCTACTGGAAGGACCAATGGCGTTCCTCCGATCAGGGGCGCCAGCATCACTATGATGAGAATGCCGCCGTGGCGCCGCGAGACTCCGCCTCCTACAGACATGGAGCCAACGTCAACTACGACTATTATTGATTATTGATCAGTCACACAGTCAGACTGATGCTCTGGTTTTATCACAGCAGGACAATAAATAAAGACAATAAATGATCAATTGATTGATTGATTGGTGTTTGGGCTGAGGGGTTGGGGCACAGTCCCGAGGGGGCGGGGCATATGGCTGAGGGGGGCGGGGCACACGCCTTGTGTCTCTGAGGTCAGGTAGAGCTCCTGGTTGTATCTCAGTCCGGCTCAATCAGTTGATGAAATGTAATAAAGAACGTTTGCTAATCTGAGGACAAGCGTTTCATTTCCTCCGTCAGTTTTAAATCCTCAGAAATGAGAGGATTTGAAGATGCCGGTGGAGCTCTGTTCTCCTTTATGTTCCCTGTAGGTTGCTGTGACGTTGAGGGAATGTTCCTGCCCTAAAGGGGAGGTGGGTTTCTCTCCAGGTGTCTCCAGGTATCTCCAGGTGTCTCCAGGCCCCTCCTTGTGGACTCTCCCTGACCCTTGCTGTCCCTCCAGGCATCGTTTCGCTGGTCTCGCTGTCCGTCCTGTCCTACGACCGCTACTCCACCCTGCTGGTGTCCAACCCGCGGTCAGCGGCCTCCCGGCGGCCGCTGCTGGCGGTGGGTGGGGCCTGGCTGTACTCGCTGTGGACGCTGCCCCCCCTGCTGGGCTGGAGCTGCTATGGCCTGGACGGCACGGAGACCAGCTGGGCCCAGAGGACGGCGCGCTGCACTCCTTCCTGGTGGGTCTGTTCGGGTTCTGCCTCGGCCTGCCTGTCCTCGTCATGGTCTACTGCTACGGACACCTGCTGTGCGCCGTCCGACAGGTGAGGCCCTGGCAGCCAATCAGAGGGCAGCTCAGGCGCCGCCCTGCTGGCCCGTGTAGTCTTTGACAAAACAAATTAGTATTTTTCTGAGAGACATGATGAAACTTTTGAAGGTTTTTCCTGACGTCTGGGTTTGGTCGTCAGGCGGGCCGGGTCAGGCGGGCCGGGTCAGGCGCTCGGCGGCGAGACGTCCACGTCCTGCTGATGGTCGGTGGTGTACTTCCTGCTCCGCTGGGGGCCGTACGGCGGCGTGGCCATGATGGTCGCCTTCGGCAGCCGGGCCTGGTCGGCCAGCGTGGTGCCGTCCATCCCGGCCAGGAGCAGCACCGTCATCAACTGGGTCAGCTACATCCTCTTGAACAAGCAGGTGAGCTGAGAGCAGCGCCACCCGGTGGAGAGTATGAACAGTGTATAAACAGGGAACTATGTGTTTGGTCTGGAATAAGTCAGAACATCAACAAGAATAAATATGATCAATAAAAAGTATAAAATATGAAAAACTGATTCAGAAAAAGGTTAAAAACAAAACTGATCAATAAACAAACTTAAAATATGAAACCAGGTCGATATTAAATAAAAATAAAATACATGTAGAAAAATAAAAACAACAAAATTATACAAATAAAAGAAAAAATATGTTTTTACAAAATCTGAAAAAGTTTCAGATTAAATGAAAACAGATTTTATGGAGAAAATATGAATAAAATATTTTTTTAAATAACAAAAACAAAAACATTCATTCAGAGACGTGAACGTTTATTTCACATCAGGTCATGAAATCATTTAATGTTAAAATGAGTTTATTAGCAGCTGAACTTCGTCCTCGTCAGAGTCACTGAAACGAACCAGAACCAGAATCAGTCAGACGTTAATAAAATGTTCTAGAACGTTAAAGTTTCTGTAGAAGTCTCGAACTTGTGAACATGTAACAAACTATTTCTGTGAAGTCTCTACATCATTAGAACAGTTAGTTCTGCTGTCACCGCCCAGCACTGGCTCCGGACGGTTCCTCTGGTAGAACCGGGTCTGCTGGCGGTCCGCTCAGGCCCCGCAGCCGACGGCGCCGAGGCCCCTCAGCGTCAGCTTGCCTTTGGCGCCCAGCTCGGCCGGCGGCCCGCGGTTCATCCTCTGGAGCAGCAGCTTCTCGTAGAGCAGCGGGTGGTAGGCGCCCAGCGTGCAGGCGTTGTCCCGGTACCGCTCGTGGTAGTGACACAGGTCGGTGCGACGGCGCGACGGGATGAACTCGAACACGCTGACCTCACGGCACAGCGACATCATCACCACGATGCCTGGAACCATCGATAAACCTCAACCAATGGACTGCATCGGTACGAGTCACGTGTCACATTCATCAGGAAGGCAAACTTTATACATGGCTTTGCTAATGAGCTAATTAGCATTTAGCAACAGTCATCAGGAAGTCAAACTTTAGTTAATGGCAGGTCTGCTAATAGTTAGCTTCTTTTGGCATTTAGTGGCATTTATCGGGAAGTCAAACTTTATTTAGCCACAGTTCTGTTAGCAGTTAGCATCTGTTAGCATTAAGCAGCTTAGTTCAGAAAGTGAATCTTTTTTAAACACAGCTAAGGCGACGATTAGTCTCTGTTAGCATTTAGCAGCATTTACCTGGAATTCGAATTTTATTTAAACAAACTCTGTTAACAATTAGCATTTATTAGCATTTAGCAGCTTATATGAGGAAGTCTCCTTGTTTAAACACAGCTCTGTTAACAGTTAGCATCTGTTCGTATTCAGGAGCTTCATTTAAATACAGCCAATTTATTGATTAGCACCTGTTAGCATTTAGCAGCATTTATTGAGAGGTCAGACTTAATTTAAACACAAATGAACGATTAGTAGCGTGTGTTAGCAATTGGCATATGTTAGCATTTAGCAACATTTTTCTGTCAAGTTTCAAGTTAATTATATTAAATTCTAATTAATTTCATTGAAAATATATTTTATTAAACGTTTACACTGACTGTAGTTTAATGTAAACGTTTTTAGAACGTTTTTAGAACATTTTCTGCTGGACTTTGGTGATTTATGACCTGTTCTTATACATGAATGAAGATGTTTCGGCTTCAGAGATAGAATTATTTTCCTGAACCCGACCCGGCAGCTCGCTGTTTGTTAGACACTGAAGATAAAAGCTTTGATGAAACAGTTTGTGTGGTTCTGTTGGTACCGATGAAGCCGGACGAGGGCGGGTTGGGCTGGATCTGATCCTCGGTGTTGTCCTGGATCAGGTCCCACAGGGTCCAGATGAACCCCGGGTGCAGGATGTAGAACGGCTGCTCGGGTCGCAGGCGGCGCCGCTCCACGTACGGCGAGAAGAGATCAAAGTCGGGCTTCTGGAACCACTGCAGGACGACAGCACGCAGAACCAGAGACTGACCCACACGTCTGAGGCCTCGCACCTGTTTACTGTTGTTTACACATTGTTTACTGTTGTTTACACATTGTTTACTGTTGTTTACACATTGTTTACTGTTGTTTACA
>NW_007578685.1:342884-346130 GCF_000690725.1 Stegastes partitus
TTACACATTGTTTACTGTTGTTTACATGTTGTTTACATGTTGTTTAGTGTTGTTTACACATTGTTTACACTTTGTTTACTGTTTACACATTGTTTACTGTTTACACATTGTTTACTGTTGCTTACATGTTCTTTACTGTTTATCCCTGTTTACTTTTGGTTACACCTTATTTACTCTTGTTTACACTTTGTTTACTGTTGTTTACTGTTTACACATGTTTACTGTTGGTTACACATGGTTTACAAGTTGGTTGCTGTTGTTTACACATTGTTTACTGTTGTTTACAAGTTGGTTGCTGTTGTTTACACTTGCTTGCTGTTGTTTACATGTTCTTTACTGTTTATCCTTGTTTACTTTTGGTTACACCTTATTTACTGTTGTTTACACTTTGTTTACTGTTGCTTACACATTGTTTACTGTTGTTTACATGTCGTTTACATGTTGTTTACTGTTGTTTACACATTGTTTACACTTTGTTTACTGTTGTTTACTGTTTACACATGTTTACTGTTGTTTACTGTTGTTTACTGTTTACACATGTTTACTGTTTACACATGGTTTACAAGTTAGTTGCTGTTGTTTACACTTGCTTGCTGTTGTTTACATGTTCTTTACTGTTTATCCCTGTTTACTTTTGGTTACACCTTATTTACTGTTGTTTACACTTTGTTTACTGTTGTTTACACTTTGTTTACTGTTGTTTACACTATGGCAACTTTTGTTGACCCGTTATTTATGCTGTTGTTTATGCTTTGGTTACTGTTTATTTACACCTTATTTACTGTTGTTTATACTTCACTGTTTTTACTCTGTTTACACACTATTTATTGTTGTTTACACATTATTTACTGTTGATAACGGTTGGCTTGCTTACTATTTAATGTTGTTTACCATTTGTTTACACTTCATTTACTTTTGTTTGCAGCATATTTATTGTTGTTTACACTTTGCTGTTTGTTATTTACAGTTTGTTTACACCTTCCTCACTGACACCAGCAGACACCATCAGACTCTCCCCTCCTCCTCTTTAGTGAACTGGACCAGAACCGGGCCGGTTACCGCGGTGAGGTTGGCCGAGTACGGCGCCGGGTCCCAGAGCAGCAGAGTGACGTCACGATAGAGCGAGCTGCTGCTGAAGCGGTGTTCCGGACGGGCCACGATCTGGGAGGGGCACGAGACACATGAGGACGGGCCGAAGGAGAACAAGGAGCTAAAGGACAGAGGAGACGAGGAGACGAGGAGACGACAGGTGAGGCGAGGGGGCGGGGCCTGTACCTGGGAGTTGATGATGCGGATGGTGGTCTTGTTTCCCACGTCTCTCTCGAAGCCTCTGGTGGGGGCGGAGTTGAACCGCAGAACTGCATCATGGGAGTCTGAGTCCACGGAGGACAACAGGTTTGTTTACTCTTTGTTTACTGTGTTTACATTTGTTTACACTTAGTGTGCAGTTCATGTACCTGCTTATGAACACAATCAATAATAACTGCTGTCTGTTGTTGTTGTTGTTGTTGTTTACTACTGCTGTTTACTGGTGACGTGGACCAGGTCTCACCGATCTCGGCCCCCAGCGAGGAGTTCAGGATGGACCCCGCTGACGTCACCACGGCGCAGGTCCGGTACTGAGGCGCCTGGAGCTCCTGCAGGGGCCGCGGCGGCACCAGGCGGGCCCAGCCCAGACTGGAGAACGGCTCCTCGGTCCCGTCCACGGTCCGGATCCTGGTCCTCCTTTTCAGGTCACAGTACAGCTGAGGACCGGACCTGCGGGGCCCCCGCGGCCCACGGTACACCACCTGGTGTTTGTTGGAGCTCAGCTGGACCTTCAGGACCTTCTGGAGTCGCGGACCCAGCATGTCCACCGTCAGATTCCCAGTCCAGAACCTCTGCAGGACCTCCAGGGACCGCCTCCTGTAGTAGTCCTCAGACCTCCTCCTCCAGTCCTCCTCCGAGGCCCCGGCAGGTCCGAGCGACCGGCGCCGGGGCCCCATTGGCCCCCGAGCCGCGGAGGCCAGGCGGCGGGTTTCGGCCCAGGACAGTCCGGGTTCTGCTGCTGATCTGGTCCGAGGAGGGGACAAGAACCGGAGGTCCAGGAAGTGACAGAGCAGCAACAGGAAGAGGAGGAGCCACAGCAGCAGGACGGCCAACAGCCACCGCCGCCAAGACGCCATCCTGGAGGGGGGGGGGGGCAGAGAGAGCACTGAAACAACAACAACAACAACCCCCCCCCATTCAACAGCCTCATTGACAGTCCGGCTGGGTCCGGCTCTGAGGCGGTAACCAGGCAACGGCCCCACAACAACAAGCACTCCAGCAAAACAACAACAACAAACACAGAGAGCCTTTTTCCTAAAAATCACAGAATGACGTCACCACCTGCAGCGACACCAGCCGAGGAAACCCGAGTGGAGCCGAAGACCTGACAGGTGTGATGTGACGTCAGAGTCTTCTCCACCTGCCCGCCGAGGAGAGCTGAGGGTGCCCTCCTTTCTGTGTCCGGGGGCAGAGCTCCGTCAGCGGGGTGCCCTCCTGTCTGTGTCCGGGGGCAGAGCTCCGTTAGCGGGGTGCCCTCCTGTCTGTGTCCGGGGGCAGAGCTCCGTTAGCGGGGTGCCCTCCTGTCTGTGTCCGGGGGCAGAGCTCCGTCAGCGGGGTGCCCTCCTGTCTGTGTCCGGGGACAGAGCTCCGTTAGCGGGGTGCCCTCCTGTCTGTGTCCGGGGACAGAGCTCCGTTAGCGGGGTGCCCTCCTGTCCGTGTCCGGGGACGGGGCTCGGTGCTCGTGGCCGGGCTCGCAGCGGGGAGAGCCTGGAGACCGGTCCACACCGCAGCGGGTCTCCTGCCGGTCTGCTCCCAGAACCGTGACCCACAGACCTGATCCGGTGTTGAGATTTAACCCTTTTATCATCAAAGTGCTGCATCTCTGAAGTCAAAGTGTTTCAAAGACACAGAAAGTTGTAGAAAGACAGAAACAGGCTGATGGAAGATGGTTGAGCTCAGAAAGACACTGAAGAAAATTCAGTTCAGTTCAAATTAAATTACATTTAAATCTGTCATTCGTTTAAGTCTTAACTAAAATTTATGTGATGCAATAAAAACGTAGGAACGTTATTCATTTAAATTCATAATAAACAATATTTGAAACTGAAAGATACAACTACGCTAAAAATAGCATTCGCTCGTTAGCTAACTAGCAGACTGTTTTACCCGGACTGTTAGCCTGATAGTTAACCAGACTGTTAGCCTGATAGTTAACCC
>NW_007578685.1:347536-350304 GCF_000690725.1 Stegastes partitus
TCTGGTAACAGATTTTATTAAACAGTCTCCTCGTGCTGCAAGTTGAGCAAACTGTCCCCTGATGTTGTTGTTGTTTACATCACATGTTTGTCTCAATGGTCAGAGGACACAGAATGTGATGTCACAGTAACAGACACTTCCTGTTCAGGCTGTGGAAACATTTCACAATAAAAGTCTGCCCTTTGCTGCAGCTTGTTGTGACTGAAACTCTGCAGCTGTTAGACACCACATGATGTTTACTGCTGCACAACACACACTCACACACACACGTACACACACACATACACACACACACACACATGTACACACACTCACACACTCACACATACACATACACACACACACACACACGTACACACACACACTCACACATAGACACACACACACTCACACACATGTACACACACACACTCACACACATGTACACACACTCACACATACACATACACACACACACGTACACACACACGTACACACACACACACACTTGCACACACACACTCACACACACACACACACACACACACATATACACACACACCTACACACGTACACACACCTTTTGGGGTCAAAGGTCACTGTCTGTTCTGTTGTTGAGCATGAAAATGATTCAGTTTGTGTTTCTGCTCTTTCTTCAGTGTCATCATGAAACAAACACATTGTTGTTGTTGTTGTTGTTGTTGTTGTTGTTGTTGTTGTTGTTGGTTTTCCAGGTGGTTGTTCATACGTTGTGAAATAAAGACATGAGGTCTGTGGATGAAACAGGTTCTGGTTGTTTAGGAGGAGCTCTGTGACGGGGGGGGGGTGGGGGAGGTCCCTCCTCAGGGTATAAAGGCCGGAGCTGCAGCTGCTGCCACCAGAACCAAGCAGACAGAGATGGACATCCAGACGGGTCAGCTGGTGCCGCTGGGCGCCATGGAGAGCCTGGAGAAGCAGCTGAGCTGCCCCATCTGCCTCGACATGTTCACCAAGCCGGTGGTGATTCTGCCCTGTCAGCACAACTTGTGCCGCGGCTGCGCCAACGACCTGTACGAGTCCAAGAACCCCTACCACTTCTCTGGAGGAACCTTCCGCTGCCCCACCTGCCGCTTCGAGGTGGTTCTGGACCGCCACGGCGTGTACGGCCTGCAGAGGAACCTGCTGGTGGAGAACATCATCGACATCTACAAGCAGCAGCAGGAGAGCGGCGGCGGCGGCAGCGAGGAAGCGCCGCTCAAGGACAAAGACGCCAAGCAGCCGCTCTGCAAAGAGCACGAGGACGAGCGCATCAACATCTACTGCGTGAGCTGCCAGACGCCCACCTGCTCCATGTGCAAGGTGTTCGGCCAGCACAAGGACTGCGAGGTGTCGCCGCTGCACGCCGTCTACCAGAACCAGAAGAGCGAGCTGCGCGCCGCCGTCGAGCTGCTGGCCGCAGGAAACGCCTGCGTGCAGGCGGCGGTGGCGCAGATGGACGACACGCGCAGGCGCATGGAGGAGAACGGCGAGCTGCAGCGGCGGCGGCTGGGCGAGAGCTTCGACCTGCTCTACGCGCTGCTGGAGGAGAAGAAGATGGAGCTGCTGGAGCGCGTCGACGGCGCGCAGCGCGACAAGATGGCGGCGCTGCAGGCGCTCAAAGAGCAGTACCGGCAGCAGCTGCAGCAGAGCCAGCAGCTGCAGGAGAAGCTGCAGCAGAACCTGCAGAGCTGCGGCGTCGCAGAGTTCCTGATCGCAGCCAAGCAGCTGAAGGAAGAGGCCCGGCAGGCGGCGCAGGCGGCCCAGCTGCAGCGGCCCGAGCCGGGCTTCGAGAGCCTGGAGCACCTGCGTGTGGAGACCCGGCAGCTGGAGGTTCTGCTGGCCAGCGTGGACTTCAGAGCGCCGCAGGACGCCGACTGAGCGCAGGACTGAATACAGCAAACGTTTTGTATTTGACTTTTTCTACTTTTCTATGTGTCAGCGTGTGACGGTTTGTGTCTGACCTGTTGTGTGAATAAAGCTCTGAGGCCTCATGAGTCTGTATTTAGCTGCACATGTGCTGCCAACGCCTCCTGGCCTTCTTTAGCTCGGTGGTGAGAATAGCGGCTATTTTTATGGCGTGTTGCGGCCAGAATAGACGCCGAGGCATGCACCTCGTCACCTCCCACCGATACCAGGTCCGAGGCTCGGGTGTCGCCTGACGGGAGCCCAGACCAGACACAAAATAAAACAAAAACGAGGCGATGAGACGAGACGCGCTCAGACTCGTCCTCTGAGCTGCTCAGGTTGTGGTTTTAGGGTTCAGAGCTGAAGCAGCTGCTCACACACACACTGGGTCGGGTCGTCTGGCAGCAGAACTCTGCTGTTCGGTCCAACTGGGTCTCAGCTGCTTCTCTAATCTCGGCGTCTATTTTGGACCGGAGGCCTGTGAAGGTTCAGAGCTGCTTCAGACTCGCAGCTTTATTTTCAGGTCACCTTCCTGCAAACACTTATTTTAAGATTCACTCTGAACCCTCTGAACCCAAAAACCATCGAATGACCCGTTCATCAGCCAGAACCTGTGAAAACACAACAAACCACAGCAATCTCTGCTTTCTGACGGTTCTTGAACGTATCAAATAAAACCTGGAAACTTCTTCCAGATCTCTTTGTTCGACACAGATCCAGAAACATCTTCAGCCAGAGTTTCCTCAGAGACACTGAGAAGCTCCAACGTCCTGGATCAATGAGTAAACACAGCACGGATCAGAACCAGAGACCAGAGGAGCCAGTTGGTGGAGGAACATCCATCTGATGGTGGAACATCTTTCTAC
>NW_007578685.1:350910-353260 GCF_000690725.1 Stegastes partitus
TGTTTTGTGCGTCTGTGTGCTGCTTAAAAGGTCAATGAAATGTCGTACTTTATCAGAAGAACCTGACGTTCTTTGGGATTTTTTTTCCTCCAGTAAAAAGAATAAAATCATTTGAAGAGTCGTGGAAACTTTGAACTCTGAGAAACAAAAGGTTTGAATATGTTTGAGGAACAAGCGTCAGTTCCAGAGCTGAAGGTGTGGAACGTGTTCTGTCTCTTATTTTTATCTCCAGGACAGAAATAGAACGTGTTTTCACACCAAGCATGTGACACGCCAACAGACGGAACACGTGTCTGGACGTCTGCAGAACACGGATGATCCACATGTTCCAGGAAACACACGTCCAGGTTCCTCCAGAACTTCCAGAGTTTCCTTTGTTACGACAAACGTCTTGTAAATTTAAAGCCAAACCGAGTTTTTGTTCCTCAGAAGTACTTCAAGTTGTTCTTCTGTTCTAAAGAAGGAACCAGTTCCTGAAAACTTTTTCCTTTTTTCTTCACTTAATTTTAGCCGTTTTATGTGAAGTTTGAACTTTTCATCCTGAAAGATTATTTTTAGGGTCCGAGCACCAACGGGTCTGAAGACCCTTTTGGAATTTCTAGGGTTTATTATTATTTGTCAAAATGAAACGCGTTTTTGAGGTCCACAACGTACTCACACACTCACCAAACTCGCCACACACACCAGACCCGGTGAAAAATTACTCACCTCAATAGCAACATGACTCAACAGCGCCCCCTACAAAATTACAAGAAATGGGCCCCCGAACACACTTTCACGTAGAGTCACGAAATTCAGTACACACATGTAACAACTCGAGACGCACAAAAAAGCCTCAAGAACACATACCCGAAACGCAACAGGAAGTCGGCCATTTTGAAAAAGAATGGTGGTTCGCTGATGAAAATCGGCCATTTATGGCCGATTTTCAAAATGTACCTCCTCCACGGGGTAAGTCGTACACACCTGAAATTTGGCAAGCACAAACTACACGACGTGATGATTAAAAGTTATCAAAACGCTCCACAAAAGTCTGACGGTTTGGAAATGGCAGCCCGGGCAATATTGATCAATGGCCATTTTGGCCATTTTTTTGGTGTTTTTGACATTCAACAGACTCCCATCAGAAGGCCGTTACATCTACATCTACAACACCCGGTGGGCAGGTGTAGCAGGTCAGGATGCACACCGACTGTATCAGTCGCACTCCAGCGAGAAGCGAAGACCCAACCAATGCCGCTTGTGGCTTTAATTATTATTATTATTATTATTATTGTTGTTGTTATTATTATTATTATTGTTATTATTCTTGTTGTTATTATTGTTGTTATTATTAATAACAACAATAATAATAATAAACATAACATAATAAACTCTGTCATAATGGAAGATAATAAACGTGTTTTCTGCTGTGATGATGTCTGATGTTGATCAGCTGCTGAACTGATCGCTGCTGTCAGGTTGTGGCAGAGCGCCCCTCAGTGGCCAAACTCGGGAGCTGCAGCAACATTTATTTATTTATTATAAAAGAAAAAAACTAACTTTTCTCAGATTATTTCTGCCGCTAAACTTCATATTTATAGACAAATATTTGGCAAATATGTTCCGAAAATATTCAAAATATTTAACCTTTTACCCCAAAACTGTTTTTTTTTTTTCTCAACTTCTTTGTTTTATTGAAAATATCAAACATAGCATTCAGGATATTTTCATTATTCTTGATTTAAATGTCGTAATATGATACGTATGTGATTAATCGATTTTTATTGTGCTTTTATTGTGGAGGTACAGTTTTTATACTTTATTCACAACATTCCAACATGATGAAGTTACAGCTCGTCTTCGATGATTATTTTCTCTCTCAGCACTGTGACGTTCATATAATATGATAATATTTGTATAATTTTGGACGTTTTTATTGGTTCACAACATTTTAAACGGATTATTTACAGTAAAATAAAAATCATTTTATAGTTTTACATTTATTTTACAAATTTTTATATTTTGACACTTTTGTTTGATAAAATCACAACTTTATCCAAATATAAGGAGCTTAAACAGAAACTTATTACTTATTAGAACTATACTTTGATCCCATTCATCATCTTATCTATTAGTAAATATATTTAATACCAGTTTAGGATTTAATAAAAACTGCAAACTGGTTCTGGGGGAGAGACCAGACAAAGATCCTTGATGACATCTAAATGTAGGAAAGCCGCCACCTCGCCTGGACTAGGGAGACCAGGTCCCCTTCCTGTGGCCAGGCCTGGGCGGGGAGCATCTGGTGGCGGAGTGGGCGGGGAGCATCTGGTGGCCGAGCCCTGGGGCCCCGTGGGGCTCGGTCGGG
>NW_007578685.1:357972-369525 GCF_000690725.1 Stegastes partitus
TGTGTTGCTGTGCTGTGTTGTTGTGTTGCTGTGTTGCCGTGTTGCTGTGTTGTCATGTTGTTGTGTTGCTGTGTTGTGTTGCTGTGTTGCTGTGTTGCTGTGTTGTTGTGTTGCTGTGCTGTGTTGCTGTGTTGCTGTGTTGTTGTGTTGCTGTGCTGTGCTGCTGTGTTGCTGTGTTGCTGTGTTGTGTTGTTGTGCTGTGTTGTCATGTTGCTGTGTTGTTGTGTTGCTGTGTTGTTGTGTGTCTGTCAGGCGGCCTCCCTCCGTCATGTGATCAGCTGATGATCAGCTGAACTCTGTGTTCTGTTCAGTCGATGATCTTCAGCTGCAGCTTGTGAAGTCGGTGAGTTTCAATCTGGTTCGTCGGCTCTTTAATTTTCTGTCAATTAGTTTCAATGACTTTAAATCAGATGAATCAGTTTAACTTTAAGTGATTCAGTTTGTTTGTGAGCTTCAGACTTGATTTAATTTTCGTCTTCAGATTCAAGTGAAGGACTCAGACGAGCTGATCAGATCAGACTGGACCTGTTTCTGCTTCAGCTCAAATGCAGTCGGCAGCTTTTCTTTAGTCGGTTCCTACTCAGGTTCTGCTGAGGTTCTGCTGAGGTTCCTGCTGGGTGTGGTGGAACCTCAGCAGAACCTGAGCAGCTGCATGTCGCACTTCGTTCTTCTCGTAAAAAAAGGACTTTAACAAGAAACATTCATGAAATAAAAGCAAAACCAGTTTGTGTGTTTGTGCTGGATGAGCTCTAACATTCGGAGAACGTGGAGAACATCAGTCCTCAGAATGCTGGCGGTCCTGTGAGGTGTCTCCCATCAAGACGTTTTCTCAAACATGTTCCAGGTTTTTCTTCAGAATGTTTTCAGACATTAAAAAAAATCTGAAAATTCAGAAACTTTGCTTTGAGAACAACATTTCCATGTTTCACTGATTTGATTTTTGCCTCCAAAACATTTCAGTCGTCTCTAAATTCAGGAGTTTTTCCTTCAAACTTTCTCATATTTCAGAGAATTTTATGGTATTTTTCCTGTAATGTGTCTTTACTTCTCCCTCATTAATAAAACAGAATTGGTCAGCTTTACATGATTGATTGATTGATTGATTGATTGATTGATTGATTGATTGATTTCAGCATCATGGAGCGTAAACTGGATCTCTCCCGTCTGTCGGACGAAGAAGCCAAACATGTCTGGGAGGTGATTCAGAGAGATTTTAACCTCCGCAAGAAAGAAGAGGAGAGACTGGGGTCAGTTCATCCATTCATTCACTAATTCTTTGGGAAGTCAGACTTTGTTTCGTCCAACTTCAGGGAAACTAAACTAAAAACTATTCAAACAGTTTCTTTCACAAGTTCTTCAGAAATATTTGATTGTTTTTTCTTCCAGTTTTACATCAAAATTGTTTTTTTTTTCTTAAATTTTTGTTTTTCCCCCGAGAAATATTTAATTATTTATTCAAAATGTAGATTTTTTTAAACTTACTTTGAATCAATAATAATGAAAAACGTTCTCCTCCGACATGTCACTTTTATTCTCAGAGAAACGATTTCCTGAAAGCAGAACGTATTTCAGTGTATTTATTGATCGAGTCAGAACGTTTCCCGTCGAGGCTCCTGGACGCCGCCGAGACTCAACAAACCCTCGTTTGTTGCTGCATCGATCACGACTCGGTCACGCGCTCACAAAGACTCTCTGTTCGTGGGACTCCGACTCCCAGCAGCCCCGGGGCGCCACTGAACCAGGCTGTAATCAGATTACTTCTGTGACAGGGCTGCACTGTAATCAGATTACCTCACATTTCCACAGCTACCTCATAAAAATGCTGAGTCACAGTCAGCTGACGGTTTTATCACAAAACCAGAGAAACGAACAAAACAGACATTTAAAAACACTCATGAGTTCAGAAAATTAATTAAAAAAAACTGAAAAAGTCGCGCAAATTATGAAAACTTGAAACAAACAGCATCTAAGAAATGGTGGTTTTGTGTCTCTTTGTGGTGGTTTTGTGTCTCTTTGTGGCTGTTTTGTGTCTCTTTGTGGTTGTTTTGTGTCTCTTTGTGGTGGTTTTGTGTCTCTTTGTGGCTGTTTTGTGTCTCTTTGAGTGTCTTTGTTGCTGTCTGAGGTGGACACCTGAAGCGTTGAGAACATGGTTCATTTTCAACACCTTCTCTCAGATTGCGTCCTTCCTAAAGTGGTTAGCTGATTCCTGCCCAGCATGGAGGGGGTTTCCCTCCACAGACTCACCTGTGAACTCACCTGTGTGTTGCAGCGATCTGAAGACGAAGATCGAGAAGGAGGACACGAAGCGAGAGCTGCTGGGCTCTCAGAGCAACGTGTCCGACTCGCTGTGCATCCGCTGCCTGCAGCCCTTCAAGTTCCTGGTGAACAGCAAGCGCCAGTGTCTGGACTGTCGCATGTACACCTGCAAGTCCTGCAGCCGCTACAACAAGAAGGAGCACGGCTGGGTGTGCGACAACTGCCGCATGACCAGGT
Organism: Stegastes partitus; assembly: GCF_000690725.1. Taxonomy (NCBI): domain Eukaryota; kingdom Metazoa; phylum Chordata; class Actinopteri; family Pomacentridae; genus Stegastes; species Stegastes partitus. The sequence continues at coordinate 360,466 of NW_007578685.1, forward strand.
GAGACTCTGTCAGGTACAACAGGTGAGACTTGGTGTAAGCTAAGCGTTAGCTCATGACCAACTTTGACTTAAACAATGTGTGCTAGCATGTATGCTAAAGCCTTTCGCATTGATAGCTTCAACTTTAAAAATGGACTGATGTGTTGGCGTAGCAGCTAGCACTGGTCAACAATATGTATGAATGAATGTGGTGTGTGTCTGTGCTAACCATTAGCCTGTCGCATTGCTCAGGGTGCTGAAGATCGGAACTCTGGGTTGGTACCACGACAATGTGAGGAACCGCTTCAAGCGCTTCGGCAGTGCCAAGGTGATGAGGTCACTGTACAAGAGGCTGAACGGAGACGGTGGGTTAACCTGCTAGTTAGTTGTTTGTCAGGAGCTGGTTAACTGTCAGGAGCTAGTAGTTATCAGTCAGAAGCAGCAGTGTTCTCGGACTGTTTCATGGCATTAAACAGGCTACATGCTAATCTCTTCATGCTAATAGAAGCTTGTGTTTGTGCATCAGGTGGCCGTGACGATGACACTCAGAGTATGCCGGACGTCCGCAACCGTGAGTCTTTGAACAAACACAACTTCATACATTTAATGAGATAAACAGTTGGAAGTGCTAAAATGTTAGCATAGATATAGCATAGCCTGCTATCATTTAGTCATTGCATGGAAGTGAAAATGCTAAACATTAAGCTTGTAGCTGACTAAGTTGTTGCCATGACTCCGCATGTCGTATGCTAATGTGCTAGCATGAATGCTACTATCACTCCACATCTGGCATGATAATTATATTAGCTCACAGCATTTTTTTCCTCAGTATTTTGCTAACATTTATCTTGGAAATGACTCTTTACTAGTGTGGTGTATGCTAAGGTGCTAAGGTGTGTTTTCTCAGTGTAGTATATGCTAACGCTATAAAATGAAGTCTTCTAATGTTAAATATTTCAGTTTGGACCCAACTGTCAACTAACGTGGTAGCCGTCCGTCTGTCTAAGAAGACAATGGAGTATCTGCGCCTTGGTCAGTCCAATGTATTTGTGTAGCGCCTGCTGTGGCTGTAGAGCCTGATGTGGGAGCAACACATCTTCTGGCATTTGCTGCAGACGTAGTTGGCGGTAGTGGCAGAAGGAGCTGGCTGGAGCCTCTGCCGTCTTCATGCCATCTTCAGACTACCGAAAGGCGTATCACAGCACCAGGGAGAACACGCCCCGTTCGGCGAGTACTTGAAGCCTGTTAAGAATGACTCCGGCAAAGGCCTTACCAACAGTGCTGAAGAGAGAGATCCCACGATAGTTGTTGCAATCGCTGCGGTCGCCCTTGTTTTTATAAAGTGTGACAATCTTAGCGTTGCGCATGTCTTGGGGCACTGTTCCTTCCTCCCAGAACTGGAGCAGGAGGTCGTAAAAGTGGCTGAGGAGGGAACTCTCGCTACCAGCCTTGACGATCTCCGGTGGGATTCTGTCACTTCCTGGTGCTTTTCCACAGACTAGCGAGTCGATGGCCTTCCTGAGCTCTTCGATGGTAGGTGGTGTGTCAAGCTCCTCCATAGGGTGCAGGGAAGTGGTGTTCTCAATGGCCGTATCAGTGACTGTGTTCTCCTTGGAGTGAAGTTCTTGGTAGTGTTCTGCCTATCTCTCCATCTGCTTGCTGCGGTCTGAGATGATGTCACCTGAGGTGGATTTAAGAGGAGCGATCTTGATGGCTCTAGGTCCAAATGCTTTCTTCATGCCCTCATACATGGCGCGGGTGTTGCCACAGTCCACGGAGGTCTGGATGTCACAAGTTCAGCCAGTAGTCAATGGCACACTTGCGCATGATCCATTTGCCGTTGTTGCGTGCTGCTCTGAAGGCGGCCAAGGCTTTTTCGGAGGGCTGCCTTTTGTACTCAAGGAGTGCGGCACGCTTGGCAGCAATGGCAGGCTCAATCCCTGCCTCAAAGCAGTCTTCGTTCTTCCTCACACTCTTCCCAAAAGTGTCCGAGGCGGCTTCATTTACGGCGTCATGGACGTAGTTCCATCGCGCACGCGATGCTGTTTATTGGGCAGTCCACAAGGGCTGCGTCAATAGCTTTAGTGAAATGTTCTGATGGTGTTAAGATGAGGACAGCCCTTTTGCTTGGAGCGAAGGATTTGTTTTGGTTGGAGACGCACCTTGCTGCTCACCAGGGAGTGGTTAGTATTGCAGTTGGCACTGTGGTAGGTACGGGTGACAAGCACATGGTTGAGGAGGGGTCTCCTGGTGATGATGAAGTCCAGTTCTTGCCAGTGATGGGACCTTGGGTGCCTCCAGGACACTCTGTGGTGTGGTTTGGTGGGGAAGAATGTGTAAGTGATGCAGAGGTCATGGTAGGAGCAAAGCTCAAGTAGGTGCTGTCCGTTCTCATTGAGCTTGCCAATGCCAAAGTGACCCATGTAGTGCAGCCAGGAGCTGTGGCCTGAGCCAACCCGAGCATTAAAGTCTCAGAGCAGGAACAAGTCTTCTTCCAGAGGGATCTCTCTGATTTTGGCCCCAAGTTCTTCGTAGAACGCATCTTTAGCTTCAGCTGTAGAGCAAAGTTTGGGAGCATAGATGCTAAAGATGTTTGTAGGTCCAGAGGAGGTTGTGAGGCAGAGAGAGAGAATTTGCACGGTCCCCTGAGATGGAGACTCAACTGAAGACAGAAGGGAGTTGCGTACTGCAAAGCCGACCCCCGTGGAGTCGGTGCTCGTCTGGCTCTAGTCCTTGCCAGAAGAAAGTATATTCCTTCTCCTTGAGACTGCTGCTGGAGGGGAGGCATGCCTCCTTGAGGGCGGTGATGTCGATGTTGAGCTTTGACAGTTCACGGTCGATGATGGCAGTTTTTCTGGCATCGCCAACTTGCTGGAGGTCGTCAGAGAGGCCAGGAGACATTGTTCTGACATTCCAGGTAGCCAGCGGTATGGCTGGTGATTTCTTTCATTGCTTCCCTGGTGAAGGGTTTACAGTCCCCTCTTCGGATTTTGTCCGAAGCTCCAAGCACCCTTTGAAGCAGACAGACTGTGGCGGGTCAATACCGAATTGGCTGGGGGCTGCCCAGCTTAAGGCGAGCAATAGTTGACCAGTGAGACGTGATGGTCCCTCCCACTGTCTGAGCTGTAGCGCCCGAACTTACGCCAATACGCTCTAAATTTATCACTCATAACTGTTGTCCCCTGTGTTGGTTCTGTCGCTGGGACAGCGGCAGTGGAGTGGCCTCTCCAGGGCGCAGGCCTTGTCAGAACTTATGGAGATCCTGGGGTGCCCAGTCGCCATGATACCCCTCTCAGCTTAGCTGGCAGGGTCCGATGGAACAGACGAGCTGATACGGTCGGTGTCAGCGCAGCTGCAGGAGTTGCCAGAAGGTGTCACAATGTTCAACCAACCGTCTTAGGGGCTCTGCTCCAGACTTTCTCTCTGGGTTTACTACCATAACCTTCGTCTCTCCCGAGATAACCGCAGGGCAGCAGTGCTATTTTTCCCATAGCTGGGGGGGTGTCAGTGGACATTAGAGCATGGTCCACACAGGAGTGGGTCATACATGCCGCACTTCTGGGGGCCAGAACTCCGCCGTAGTCCCTGTAGATTTAGCCTGGGCAGGAAGTGCACCCAGCTGCCATCTGTCGCCATGAGGAGGCACTACAATAGGACTTGCTTGGCGTGAGGCTATGTACTGGCAGTGGGAGACTGACACACTAGCCAGCGGTGGAGGCTGAAGGCTAGAGAGATGACAAGAACCCAGATGCTCCGCAACCACACTAGGCGCATCACACCAGCAGTCTGACACACAGTTTAACATGACGTAGCATTATGCTAAATTAAAACTACGGCCTGGAACTTTAAGTTGAGGTGAAAATGCAGTTTTATTGGATTTCTTTTGCTGGACAAACCTCTGTAAATAGGAACTGTTTGAATAATTAACATGTTTAATTTTTAGACATGTACAACGGTAACGAGGACGACCATGCGGAGGCCGAAGCTCAGCGCTACAAAGTGGTAAAAACAGCCAAAAACTCAAATGAAACGATTCTACATCTGTGCTCCACACACACACACATACACATACATATATATATATATATATATATATATATGTATGTGTTGTAATTCCAGATGAGGAAGAGTAAACGCCTGCTGTCGGTCCATCCTATGGACTTTGACAACGAGGAATATCTGCCTCACTCACGCCGTCCGTCTATGCAGGTAAATCACGGTTAAACATAAAAACATTTAACAGTATTTTTAACTTTAGGTCTGATAAGTTCAGTTTACTGACAGTGTAAACATGTGATGTGTTCAATGACACCACGTAAATTCTGTTTTCCAGCAGATGCAGGACGATCGGTGTTACAGGAACGATGTGGACTACGACTATTACAACCACCGAATGAACCGCAGGAAGAGTCTGGACCGATACGCCNCAAACCAGACAGGACCAATCAAACCAGACAGAACTAATCAAAACCAGACAGAAACAATCAAACCAGGCAGAAACAACCAAAACCATCCATCCATCAATTTTCTTCCGCTTATCCGGGGTCGGGTCATGGGGGTAGTAGGCAGAGCAGGTCTTTCCAGACTCCAGAGGAAGCCTCTCCGGAGGCATCTGAATCAGGTGTCCAAACCACCTCAACTGACTCCTTTCGATGCGCAGGAGCAGCGGCTCTACTCCGAGCTCCCTCAGGATGTCTGAGCTCCTCACCCTATCTCACCCTATCTGAGCCCAGCCACCCTGCAGAGGAATCTCATTTCGGCCGCTTGTATCCGCAATCTTGTTCTTTCGGTTAGGGTACAAGGGGCAGCCCTGGCAGAGTCCAACACCCACTGGGAACGTGTCCGACTTATTGCCAAGAATGCGGACACAGCTCGCACTTTGGTTGAACAGGGTACCCCATACTCCCTCAGTACCCCCCACAGAGTCCCTCTGGGAACACAGTCATAGGCCTTCTCCAGATCCACAAAACACATGTGGACTGGCAGGTCGAATTCCCATGGCCCCCTCAGCAGCTCCACAAAGGTAAAGAGCTGGTTCACTGCTCCACAACCAGGACGGAATCCGCATTGCTCCTCCTGAATCCGAGGTTCGACAATTGGTCGGAGCCTCCTTTCCAGCACCCTAGAGTAAACTTTCACGGGGAAGCTGAGAAGTGTGATGCCCCATTAATTGGAACACACTCTCCAGTCCCCCTTTTTGAAGATGGGAACCACCACCCCGGTCTGCCACTCCACAGGCACTGTACCCGATGCCCACGCGACATTGAAGAGACGTGTCAGCCATGACAGTCCAACAATGTCCAGAGCCTTCAGCATCTCGGGGCGAATCTCGTCCACACCTGGCACTTTGCCACCGAGGAGCTTCTTAACTACCTTGGTGACCTCTACCACGGATATGGATGCAGAAACCCCTGAGTCTTCTTACCGGGTTCAGGAGTTCCTCAAAGTGCTCCTTCCACCACTTGACAAGATCCCCAGTCTGGGTCAGCAGTTCTCCTCCCCGACTGTACACAGCCTGGGCAAATCCCTGCCTCCGCTTTCTGAGGCGTTGGATGGTTTGCCAGAACTTCTTCGGGGCCAACCGAAAGTCCTTCTCCACAGCTTCCCCGAATTCCTCCCACACCTGAGCTTTAGCTTCCATGACCGCTGCAGCTGCAGTGCTTTTGGCCAGCCGGTACCTGCCTGCTGCTTCAGAGCCAGCCAGGTCCGAAAGGTCTCCTTCCTCAGCCTGACAGCTTCGCTCACCGCCGGTGTCCACCAGTGGGTTTTGGGGTTGCTGCCACAACAGGCACCAGTGACTTTCCGGCCATAGCTCCTAACGGCCACTTCTGCGATGGAGACTTTGAACATGACCCACTCTGACTCCATGTCCCCAACCTCCCCCGGGATGCAGGAGAAACTCTTCCGGAGGTGGGAATTGAAAACCCCACGGACAGGGGCCTCCACCAGACGTTCCCAGTTCACCTTCACTACACGTTTGGGTTTACCAGGTCTGTCCAGCAGCCTTCCCCGCCATTGGATCCAACTCACCACCAGGTGGTGATCAGTTGACAGCTTTGCTCCTCTCTTCACCCAAGGGTCCAAAACATACGGCCACAGATCGGATGATACAACTACGAAGTCGATCATTGACCTTTGGCCTAAAGTACTCTGGTACCACGTACACTTATGAGAAACCTTATGTTCAAACATGGTGTTTGCTATGGCCGATCCGTGGCTAGCACAGAAGTCCAAAAACAAAACACCACTCGGGTTCAGATCAGGCAGGCCATTCCTCCCAATCACACCCCTCCAAGTTTCACCGTCATTGCCCANAACCGGATGGTCCGGACTCGCTCTCTGTCTAAGATCAGCTCCTCGGTTGCTAGGCAACAGTACGTGGACACCTCGGATGAGGACGAGTACCAGAGAGGCCCTCCGATGTACCAGCAGCCGCCTCACCGCCGCAGGAACAGCCGAGCGTCCTCCCAAGAGAACCTGGGCCAAGCCCCACCCGTAAGAACTCTCGGCCAATCAGCATCTTGGTTCTGAGCGGACCTGCAGCAGCACAAAGGGTCTGAAAGTGGAGAATCACGTTCTGGTCTGGTTTCATCTGCAGATGAACGAGCTGAACAAGCGAATGTCGGCCATCGAGAGTCTGCTGAGCCGCCTGGAGGAGAAGATCGCGCCTGGAGACGAGGTGAGGCGCGGAACCACGACCTGAGGAACGTGGTTCGGTTCTGTCCGTAAACTGTCCCCGTTCTCCCTGCTGCAGGCCTCCGGTCCGTCGGCTCACAACGAGGAGGAGAAGCTGAGGAGGAAGCTGAGCGAGCTGGCGGGGAACCTGAGCGACAAGGCGCTGTCGTCGGACGACGAGGCCGCCAGGAAGCCCTTCTCTGTGGGGAAGAGCTCGGCTGGCGCCAGGCTCGGCTCGGCGCTCGCTCTGGACTCCCTGAAGGATAAAGAGCTGAGTTCTTCCAGCGACGAGATGCCCACCGAGGCCCAGAAGGTACGAAGGCTGCTGCCAGACACGTTGACGGGCTGAGGGAACCTGGAGGTTTCACTCAGTGGAGCTCTGTCAGGAGCTTCCACAGCTTCAGGGTTCACGTTCTAGTGGGACTCAGGCAACAGTTCAAATGTGTTCAGGTGGACGAGTTGACACGAAGCTGAAGTCAGTCACGAGTTACTGTATGACATGGTAATATGCAAATGAGGTATCAGCTCGTTCAAAATGTCCTCATAAACACCTGGAAATGAAGAAACTGTTCTAGAAATGTCTAAAAATGAAATAATGAAAAGAGTAAAATATAACAAAATAACAGAATTAAAAAAAAAAAAAAGAAATAATAAAAAAAGGAAATATTAATAAAATGCAATATGGGAACTACGACAGCACTGGCACTGAAAACATCAAATCAGATCAACATGTTTTCATACTGCAGCGAATCAGAGAACGTTTATGTTTCTGCAGCGTCAAGGGTGAGAATAAAACATTAAACAACATATAAGATATTCTAACAGATTAATAAAAACATCATCAAACTGTTCAGAAAACATAATAACATAGAAAAAATAAAACAAACAAAAAATAACAAAACATTATAAAAAAATTAACAAAATGTCATCATAACAATGTGTATTGTTGCATATTCTTAATTAATAAATGTCCAAAACAGAGAAATCATCCCCAGATTGAACTAAAGTTATATAAATATTGGTAAAAAAAAAAAAAAAAAGTTCATAAAATATTCATAAATGTTCTTACAATTTTAAGCAAATGTAAATAATTAAATATCAACAATTTACAAAAACACACAAATATGAACAAAAGGTGAAAAATTATTCATGCAAAAGAAAATTAATAATAAAATAAAAATCATGAAACTATTCATAAATAATTAATATTGTGGAAAAACAGCAAATCATCCAAAAACTAATAAAATGTTTTAAAAAAATGTAAAAAATAATTATAAAAGTGAAAGAATGTAAATATATTTCTATCAAACACAAATGAAACAATAAAGAGTTTTGATCAAATGCAAAAGAAATCTTTAATAAAAATCCTAAAAATATGAACAAAGTGTGAATAAAAACCTTTAAATGTTCCACATGTGAATAAACAAACATCCAATTAAAATCTTAAACTTTTAGCTGAAGATGTGAATAAAGTCGTCGACTCATTTGGACCGACTGTTTAAAGAACCTGTGAGGTTCTGAAGTTGTGTAAACGTCCAGGTTCCCCTGCCGACAGAACCCGCCCGACCTCCCTCAGCACGGCTCCGCTGCTCCCCCGACAGGTTCTAAACTGGAACTACAGCAACATCCTCACAAAGAGTTCCACTGCAGAACAAGAACTTTACAGAACCACACTGAGCTCACCAGCAGAACCACAACAAGCCCATCTGTACCTGAACACAACACCTGAACACAACACCTGTAGACAGGTGCGCAGTGACTCTGGTAGTGGACTCCCTGTGGTTCTGGCGTCCCGGTTCTGCATGTTCCCTCCTGTCTAACCGGCTGCCTCCTGCGTCAGTTAACACCTGTCAGGTTTGTGACTGTGACGGCAGCAGCTACCTGCCTGGATCACCTGAGCAGGTGTTCAGTCACATGACTCCACGTTTCACTACGAAGGAGCTTCACACAAGATCACGTCAACCCTGTGAACCCGGAACAGCCCAACATCACCGTTCATCAGCCACCAGGAGTTCCACCTGTCACCTGTGACAGGAACCAGAACCCAACCTGAGCTTAGAACCGTTCCACTTCATCTTTATCCACGTGTCTCATGTACATGTTCTCCAGCAGTAAACGGAGCTGTGAGGCTTCAGGCTGAACTGTTTCCTCAGAGAAACGACCAGAAACTGAACAAAGTCGCTCAGAATGAGTCCAACAGGACAAAAAACCGAGTCGATGTCAATGTGAAACAACCAAAGATGACTTAAAATGAGTTCATGATGAGTCAGAACTGTAATTCTAGACAAACATCAAGTCGTTGTGGACGGACTCATAGTAGACATTCTGTTATCGAAGAACAGAGGAACATCCAACCTCCTGGATCAATACATAAACACAGCACGGATCAGAACCAGAGACCAGAGG
>NW_007578685.1:377229-382347 GCF_000690725.1 Stegastes partitus
CTCCTTCTCCAACAGTGGCGATGTTCCACGTCCCCAGAGCTTGTCTACGCCACCAGGGGGCGGTACGCCAGGACGCTCCTACGTACCACCTGGTGGGCATAGCACCCGACCCCAATCTTCTGCCCTGAGGGTAGTGGGCCCTCTGAGCAGTGGCCCCATGTTACTTCTTCAGGCTGTGCTCGCCCGAGCACCATGGGGCCCCAAGGTTCGGCCACCACACACTCCCCCGGCAATTAACACTCAGAGAACGTTCTCACAATGTTCTCAGGCCACAGGTTATGTTCCATAGAAGAACAAATGTCTTCAGTTGTTACTGATCATCTGATTTTTATAAATGTTCCTGTGACGTGATATTTTAACAAAAGTGTAATGTTCTGCCTGCAGAGGATGTGGAACTCCATATAGGAGGATCTACTAAACGTTCTCACAATGTTCTGCAGTGTTACATGATGAAAACGGAGGAACCTCATCCTGCCATTCAGAAGAACTTTGTGAGAACGTTTTAAGGATATTTATCATCTCGAGTAATGTTCCATTCAGGCAAAGACAGAACGTTCTCACGTCAACGTTCAGAGGATGTTTGGAGAACTTATCAGCCCTAAAGAACATTCAGGGAATGAAAAACAACCGTCCTAGAACTTTGTAGAACTTCCTGAGAACAAATAGGTTCCGCGTGGTTCCACCTGTGGTGTGAATGAAACAGTTCAGGTTCTGCAGCGCTGAGTTCTGATTCTGATGTTTCTGCTCTGCAGGTTTCCGACATCGAGACGAAAATCGCAGTTCTGAGCGCCGTCGGATCCAAGAAGAAGGTGAGAAATCAAAATCAGTCCAGACGTCTGGCGGCAGCAGAAACGATGATCCGTTATCTCCTGTCTGACCGGAGAATGTTTTTATCACAGTAGCTGCAAGAACTTTAAAATCACAACTAAAGTTTCAGAAAAATGTAAGAAAACGAATAAAATGTCTGAAACTATTATATTGATGTGATCAAATACTTTTAAAATCACAAATATCAAAAAATCATTTAAAAAATGTATCAAAAGCTTCAAAAATAATAAATAAGTCATAAAATGTCAACTAAATGTTTTGAAATAAAAATAAAGATTATGAGTAAAAACTAACTAGAGAAACAATCTGAAGGATATTTTCAGTAAAAACCAAATATTTCACATTTTCACCTTATTAAGACCAAAAAGACAAAAGTATTTCTGTCACAACTTAAGTTTTATGTTGAAAAATGCAAATTAGGTCTTATCTCATAAAACATGCACTCATTTGCATAAATTTCCAACAGACAGTAAAATAAAACGACGTTTTCTTTTCCCACCGTGTTGAAATAAAAGCTGGTTTGAATCTTTGTGCTGAAGGTGTTTCTTGTGTTTATGTTCATTCGTGTCTCGTTTGTGAAAACGCAGGTTTCTGGATCTCATCAGAGGAAAAAGGCGACGCAGGATTTACCCAGTAAGACGCATGTGGTTCTGTATCTGTGCGGCCAGTTTCTGTTTGTAGCTCATTGTTGTTTCAGCAGTTCGTTTTGTCTTCATCTCGTTGTGTCTGCTTGTGTTCTTCCAGCAGCATTGTGTTGAAGGTGTGACTGTTGTTGTGTTGACAGAAGCTAACGGAGCTCAGTGGAAAACCAACAACATGTTCTGAGGCTGACGCCACCTGCTGCTGCTGGATCCTCACAGAACTTCAGCTGGTTCTGTCCAGAACCCACAGAGACACCAGACGACGCTATCTGTAGTATTTTACCTCAAAAGCTAAAATAAATACGAAACCTAACGTTAGGAAGAGAAATGTGCGCACTGCGATCAGAACGTTGTGAGACTTCAGTCTGGGAGGAGACGAGGAAGGAGAACGTTCCTTCACCGTTCAAGTGAATGTTCTCCTCAGAACGTGACAGCAAACCGATGCTGAGCGATCCTGATCAGAGACACAAAGTCAGATAGAACCAGGTAGAACCAGGCAGAACCAGATGGAACCAGGTAGAACCAAGTAGAACCAGATGGAACCAGATAGAACCATGTAGAACCAGGCAGGACCAGATGGAACCAGGTAGAACCAGATAGAACAAGAAGGAACCAGCTCAGCTGTTCTGCTGCCTGTTCAGCTTAGAACACCTTTGGATTCACCACAAATGGACCCAAAGTCTCAGAACCTTTGATCGCAGCTCAAACACAAACATCAGAACCGTTTGGATTTCTGTCATTTATCTAAAGTGAGACTAAATGACAGACACACACACACACACATATATATATATATATATATACATGTTTCCACCTCTATGTGTTTATTTCAGATTAAATCAAATGACTTTAAATGTTTAAAATGCAGAAAAACTCATAAGTCATGAAGTCTGAGATAAAAGTTTGATTTTCTTTCCATAAATATCAAAATAAAACAGAATAAAAAGTAGAATTTTGTGTGAAATTACACCAAAAATATTTAAAAACATTTTTTAAAATCTGGAAAATTAATAAAAACGAAGAAAAAGAATTTATTTTGTTGGACTCAAAGTGAATTGATGATGTGACCAAACTTCTGCTGTTTGTGATGAAAGTCTGAGTTCTGATCAATACAGTCGATCAGCTGTGGAGCAGTGATTGATCAGGTCTCCTGATGAAGTGCTGATCGATGTGACCGGCCGGTATTGATCATCGTTACTGATCTGATTGCTTTCTCTGACTGATTGATTATCGATGGAGGGGTTCTGCTGCTGTGTGTGTTTGGCTTTCTGATCAATAAACTATCAATAAACTCTGATCAGTTATCGATCCTTTAAAACAAACATCAGACTGTGATTATTGACGACACAAATTCGATCAGTTCTTTATGTGATTCATCGACTTTACAGGTAAGCTCACTGGAAACTTCCACATGACAGTGAACGCAACACGGACATGGTTAGCTTAACCAGCTAGCTCGGTTAGCATCGCTAACTCACATCAAAGCTAATACCTACTGGATGCTAACGCTCTCCTCTGGTCAGTACACAGAACTAAACTGGACCGACTCACATGACGTCTGAGGCTGAAGCTCAAAGTAAAACCGGCACCAGTAGGAAAGCGGTCCGTTCAGTGGTTCTGGTCCAACAAGTACGGGGAAGTGTGGCGAACACAGGCCCACATGCTGCTGCTCCACCCACACCACGAATTCAGTTATTACGTCATAGACTAATTAAGTTAATATATCAGGAGTGACGTCATGGCTGCCTGTCCGGACCACCTGTCAATCAAGCAGCCCCGCCCCCTGACGTCACACTTTGAGGTTTTATCGGCACCAGATCTCTGGGTCTGACCACCAAACCAACCCCTCTGAGCGGTTCTGGAGCTGTGTTGGGTTCTCTGTGGAGCTCTGTGGAGGCAGAACCGCTGGGACCGGTGCCGCTGCAGCTCTGGGACACTTCCGGGTCGCCTGGTTTTCTGGTCTTTCGGGACTCTTTATGGATGAAACGCTTTTATTGTCTCAGTTTGTCAAGTTAGGCTGGTTATAACGACTACTTCCGGTACTGGAACGTTCTATTTCCGTGTTGATCTGATTTATTGATTTCACACTAATAGGCTTCGCGGATGTTCTTCTGTCCGGTTCTGAAGCAGAACGGGGAGAAGAACTCATGCGGTCACACGTAGCAACAGGAAGTAGTTCTGATTGGATCTTACTGTGAAGCACAGCTTCCGGTCCATAGATACACACAATAAAGGCCTTTATTATCTATGTTCCGGTCTATCTGTTCGCTTGGCGGAAGGGGCTCCTCCACAATAAAAGCCTGCTCTGTGCGCCGTCACTGCGGCGTCTTGTCGTGCTGCGTTCACGGACCTGCGGCTCACCTGCGGCTCACCTGACGGCGTCACCGCGCTCCCTTCACGTCCCGCGGGGAACCAGAACCGGCTGTGGCTGCGGAGCTGCCTGGAGCAGGCGGCCTGAGGAGCGGACCGGCCGCTGTACCGACGCCGCGCTGAGCGTCTCTGCCTCCGGCCACAGCGCTGATCCGCGTCCGCCCGGAGCTCCGGTGGCGGCCGCTAACTGCAGCTAGCTGCGGCAGACCGGCCCTCAGAGCCGGGCAGCAGCAGCAGAACCTCCTGGACCCACAGCGGTTTACCGGAGCTGTGCGGGTTGCGGACCGGACAGGACCGGTGCGGGTCCGTCTGTCGCCGGTACACCAGCGGGATGAGGACTGCGGGACTCAGCTGAGCGCAGAACCTCGTTAACAAATCACCGGTTTGTGAACCTGAGCGGGTTTTTTCGGTATTTTCACCGTTTCAGCTTCCGGGTCGGAACCTGGCGGGCTAACAGAGACCCCTGCGGATAGTTCGGCTCCACGTAAAATCCTCTACAGGATCCAGACATGAGGACCGGACGGGATCCAGGACCGGCACCGGCTGCGCGGCCCGAATAGCAGCAGAAGGAGCCCGTTTTTAATCTCGACCCGGTTCGTTCGGAGTCTTTGCGGACCGGAGCTCCGGACCGGCAGCGCAGTGGATCATCCGGCCTCCGGCTCCGGTCCCGCCGCCACCATGGGCACCCAGGGGCCGGGCAGGAAGAGGATCCCGAACCGGGACAAGCTGACGGCCGAGGACGATGCCCTGAACCAGATCGCCCGGGAGGTGAGCAGCTGATCGATACCGGTGTTGATCCGGTGATCGGATGTTTCACTGCTTTAAGTGGTTGTGAGGTTCTGTTTGGAGGAACCAGAACCATCAGCTGTAGAGTTAAATAGAGGTCATTTAAAGTTCAGAGAACTGAGTTGTTCCGATAATCAATCAATCAATCAATCAATCAATCAATCAATCAATCAATCAATCAATCAATCAATCAATCAGTCAGTCAGTCAGTCAGTCAGTAGAGTGATGAACAGTGTATCAGTCATTAGCAGGGACCGGATGTAGATGAAACAATAAAATAGTTTGTAAATTAAATTCCGTCTAAAATCAATAAAATCAATAAAATCAATAAAATCAATAAAGTCAATGAGAACCAGCAGAGGAGGAAATAAACACACCTGTTGTCATGGTAACCTGTTTACCTGTTTATTATTGTTTATTTAGTTTAATGGTTCCAGTCTGACCAGTGGAGACAAACTGGTTCAGCTTAGATCTGGACAAACAGGTCGAATCC
>NW_007578685.1:383988-385370 GCF_000690725.1 Stegastes partitus
CAGGAAGATCCCGGGTGTCCTCACCGGGACGCCAACCGGCGACCTTCTAGCTGTGAGGCCACGATGCTAACCACTGATCCACCTGCAGCCCTGATTTTAAAATGTGAAGATGAAAATAAATATAAATATTATTATTTTAAATTAAATCTTAAGGCAGCTCAAAATAAAATGAGATGAAAGTAAAAGTAATAAAATATCAGTGCAGCTAAATACAGTAAAATGACTCAAGCAGAAGATTCAAAGTTCTCTTTTCACTTTGGGGTGAATTTATTTTCTACATTATTTTATTTCTGAATGGAAACAGTTTGAATGGAACTCAAACTGTTTTTACGTTCAGATGTAATTAAATGATTTAACGGATCAACGAGGTTTTGAAGGTTTTAAATGTTTTTAATTCAACAACAAACGATCTGAATGAATTCATCTGTTAGAAGGAACCATCTGATCAATCAGTCTGATCAGGTTATTGATGAGAGTGAAGCAGCAGCTGTTTAGTTATTGATCCGTTTGATCCTATTGATTGTATTGATCGGTGTGTGCAGGCCGAGGCGAGGCTGGCGGCGAAGCGAGCAGCGAGAGCCGAAGCTCGAGAGATTCGGATGAAGGAACTGGAGCGACAGCAGAAAGAGGTGAGCTCTGATTGGTCCTCGGGCCGCAGCAGCCGATGACTGATTGGCTGCTGAGTGACTGCCGTGTTTTCATTGGTCAGAACATCGACCGTCTGGGGCTTTTCAAAATAAAACTGTTTCCTATGTTGATTGTTTGGACATTTTTTTTGCTTTTTCTGATATTTTATTGATCAATCATCAGTAAACTGATCAGTAATAAACATAATCAATAGTTCTCAGTGTGACACCTCATCAATAAGCTGACATGAGCCGTGGGATCCAATCAGAACCTTCCAGCCAGCCGCCACGACGTATCAATACGGCTGATCGGTGATCAATAGAGAAGCAGCAGCTGTCACCTGTGTGAGGTCAGAGGTCACCTGTGTGATGTCAGAGGTCACCTGTGTGAGGTCAGAGGTCACCTGTGTGAGGTCGGCTCGGTCAGTCCTCAGTGTGAATGGTTCTGTTGACCTGCTCCGGTGAGTCTCTAAAACCTTTAGATCAGTACTGAGCACCTGGCCACAGCTCACTCTGGTTCCACTGGTTCTACTGGTTCCACTGGTTCTACTGGTTCTACTGGTTCCACTGGTTCCACTGGTTCGACTGCGTTAATCATGTGGTGAAGCAGAGGACCGGTCCATCTGTGGTTCTGTGTTTGTTGTTGGTTCAGCTTCTCTGAATACTATATAATAACACGACCCGACCAGAGACGTGACCCAATGTGGTGGTCGGTTCTGGGTCAGGGTTCATTAACGTGGTGGTCGGTTCTGGGTC
>NW_007578685.1:385748-387108 GCF_000690725.1 Stegastes partitus
GTTCTGGGTCGTTAACGTGGTGGTCGGTTCTGGGTCAGGGGTTGTTAAGGTGGTGGTCGGTTCTGGGTCGTTAACGAGGTGGTCGGTTCTGGGTCGTTAACGCGGTTGTCGGTTCTGGGTCATTAACGCGGTGGTCGGTTCTGGGTCAGGGGTCGTTAATGTGGTGGTCGGTTCTGGGTCATTAACGTGGTGCTCGGTTCTGGGTCGTTAACGTGGGGGTCGGTTCTGGGTCGTTAACGTGGTGGTCGGTTCTGGGTCAGGGGTCGTTAACGTGGTGGTCGGTTCTGGGTCGTTAACGCGGTGGTCGGTTCTGGGTCATTAACGTGGTGCTCGGTTCTGGGTCGTTAATGTGGTGCTCGGTTCTGGGTCAGGGGTCATTAACCGGTTCTGTCTCTCCTTCCTCCTCCTGCAGCTCTTCCACACTCATAAGGTAACTCTATCTCCTCCATTCCACCTTAAATGCCTCGGTGTGTTTGTTTTACCTCCTGTCGGTGGCGGCGGCGGCCGGGCGGAGTCAGGGTGTGGAGCTCCGCCCGCCTGCTGCGCCCAGGAGGCTGAAACAAAGGCAGCGGTGTCAGCTGACTGTGCAGTAACGTGTGGTCTCCTCCACAGAAGTATTATGGTCTGGACAATAAGTGGGGCCACATTGAGCAGTGGATGGTAGGAAGTGGGCTGCTGTGGACACATGACAACCTCTGGACGGCCAGAGCAGAGAGACGGGCAGCAGCTGGGCTCATAGTGGAGACACAACATTAACTATTCTATGCTATGCTATGCTACACTTTACCATACTATACCATGCTTTACCATACCATATGGTACACTATACTATATTATACCATACCATACTATACTATACTATACTATACTATACTATACTATACTATACTATTCATAATTCTATTCTATCTTATCAATATGCAGTAAAAACTACATGTGAAGCCGTAAACTGCTGATTTGGTGTTCAGTCTGAACTCCCACTACTCCCACTACTCCCACTACTCCCAGTTAGAGGGCTGTGAGCCTCAGCAGGAGTTCTGAGGTTTTCATGTGTCGGCAGCTTGTTGTTGTTGTTGTTGTTTGTTCTGCACGCGCTCAGACGGGATTAGCTGCCTGTTTAATCCGTCTGATAGATTAGAGTCACCGTCCTCCCAGTTACAGTTACATTCCTAGTTACAGTTAGAGTGATAGTTACAGTCCCCCTGCATGCCTGCTGCTGCTGCCCCGGTGTTTATTTATGGATTCATGTTGTTCCAGTTTTTTTTTATTTTCAGTTGAATTAAATGATTTTTTAAATTTGTACAAATATGTGTGTAGTTTGTATTTTCTTACCAATAGTTCATTATTATTATTATTATTA
>NW_007578685.1:387160-390221 GCF_000690725.1 Stegastes partitus
ATTAACATTATTGCATTTTTAAATGTATTTTTATTTATCACACATTTGATTTTATTTTTTTGTCTTTACTTTTTAATTAAATTAATACATTTTTATTCGTTTAGTTTTCTACAAGATTTTTTTTCTTCTGTTTTATTTGTTTTATTTTTCTATATAATATTTTTAATTATGTGCATTTATTTATTTTTTAGTATTTTTTCATTATTGTATATAATTTTATTTATGTGCCTTTATTTAGTATTTCTAAAGTATATTCTACGTTTTTAATTTTACGTTTATTCGTCGCTTTGCTCTGCTCGCTGTCTGCCTTTAATCCCCTCAGCATGACTGACAGGCTCCTGCTTGCTGTGTATTTCCTTCCTGCTCGCTGTCTGTCAGGCTGCCTGCTTCTTCTTCTTCTTCTTCTTCACTTTCAGCTCTTTAACGTGTGTCTTCTTCTTCTCCTTCTTCTCCTTCGTGGCCTTTCAGGAGGACAGTGAGCGGTATTCTCGCCACTCACGGAGACACGCCTCGGTCTGTACCTTCCTCTTCTTCTTTCTTTACCGCCTCAGTGAGGAGACGTCAGGTGTTTCTGTTACCTGTGGAGGTGAACAAGGACCAGACGGACTTTCTGTCTGGTCCAAAGCTCACCTGGCGGCAGAGACATACAGGCGTACACAGCTTCAGTTGGCGTAGCTAAAGCTCACTTGAGTTGTGTGTCTGTCTGCAGGTGTCGGACGACGAGGAGAGGATGTCTGTGGGGAGTCGGGGCAGCCTGAGGGTGAGTGTTAGCACTGTTAGCATTGTTTGCACTGTTAGCATTGTTACCACTATTAGGACTGTTAGCACTGTTAGCATTGTTACCACTGTTAAGACTGTTAGCATTGTTAGGATTGTTAGCACTGTTAGGACTGTTAGCACTGTTAGGAATGTAAGCATTGTTAGGGTTATTAGCATTGTTAGCACTGTTAACATTGTTAGCACTGTTAGCATTGTTAGCATTGTTTGTGTTGTTGGGATTGTTAGCGCTGTTAGGACTGTTAGCACTTTTAGCACTGTTAGCATTGTTAGCACATTTAGGGTTGTTAGCACTGTTAGGATTGTTGGCATTGTTAGGACTGTTAGCACTGTTAGGATTGTTAGCATATTTGGGTTGTTAGCACTGTTAGCATTGTTAGGGTTGTTAGCTTTGTTAGCACTGTTAAGGCTGTTAACATTGTTAGCACTGTTAGCATTGTTAGGATTGTTAACATTGTTAGCATGGTTAGGGTTCTTAGCATTGTTAGCACTGTTAATAATGTTAGTATTGATAGCACTATCATGGTTGTTAGCACCGTTAGCATATTTAGCATCAATACCTGAAATATGCTGAATTTGTGTCTCTGTAATTTTGTGAAACTGAGCTGCTGCAGTTTAAAACAGAGTCAGTGATCAGCTGATCAGTGATCAATAATCAATAGCAGCTGTTGTGATCAATAAGGCTCCTCACAGCTCACATCTAAATCGACTGTTTTCTGAGTGGACTCTGGCGTGTGGATCAATAGAGCTGATCGATCGGTGGAATCAGTCCATCAGTCGTGCTCATGTCCTTCGTTCCTCGCTGATCTCTGTGATCAGACGACTTATTGATCAGACAAGTTTCCATCTTCACTTGATTGATTATCAATCAGTTTTCTGTTGAGGACCTGTAAATTTGTGACCTACTAACATGACTTCCTGTTCTCTGCTTCTGTTTCCTCCTTTCCTCCCGCCTTCCTTCTGTCCTTTCTTACATCCTTGTCTCCTCCTTTCCTCCCGCCTTCCTTTTGTCCTTTCTTGCATCCTTGTCTCCTTCTTTCCTCCCTCCTTTCCTTCGTTCCTCCTTCCTTCCATTCTGTCTTTCCTCCTTGCCTCCTTCTTTCCCTCCTTCCTTCCTTCTTGTATTCCCTCCCCTCCTCCCTCCTCCCTTCCTTCCTCCCCTCCTCCTCCCTCCCTCCCCCCCCAGCCTTCAGACTACAGTGGGTTTCTGGGCTCCAGCTCTCGGGCCTCCTCCAGGGCGAGTTCTGCTCGTGCGAGCCCAGTGGTGAGCTCTGTTTTCTGGGTGTGTGTGTGCCGGTGTCCCCCCTCAGCTCTGGAGCTCGTCTCTGCTTCCTGTTTGTTGTCCTGCTGTTGATAAAGTTTCTGTTCAAAGCGCAACGACAGCATCACCTGTGTCTCCATGGTAACACAGCATCAGCTAGTCAGTGTGTTTGTGTTTGTGTGTCCAGGTGGAGGAGCGGCCCGACAGAGACTTCCTGGACAAGGTGAGTTCATGTCCTCTATGTGTGGTTCATGCTGCCGAGTCCAAACTCGTGTGTTCTGATCGGGACGTGTTTGAAGCCCAGTAGAACCCATGTTCAAACGTGTAGATGTGAGGTTAACTGTGGCTCTGGCTCTCAGGGCTCGAGGACGGCGTCCACGCTGTCCGCCGCCACGCTCGCCTCGCTGGGCGGAGCCTCATCGCGCCGAGGCAGCTGCGACACGTCGTTCTCCGTGGAAACCGAGGCCTCCATCAGAGACATGAAGGACTCGCTGGCCGAGGCGGAGGAGAAGTACCGCAAGGCGATGGTGTCCAACGCTCAGCTGCACAACGACAAGTCCACCCTGATGTTCCAGGTGGACACGCTGAGGGAGGAGCTCGGCGACATGGAGGAGCTGCTGTGGGAGGCCCGCCGGCGCCACGACGACCGCACCAAGGTGACGCCATCGGCAGGCCGACTGGCTGCTGCTGGTGATGAGACCCAATCAGAGGGAGCTGTGGGCGGGGCACATCCTAAACGTTCATGTGTTGTAGTACTAACGAGGTAGCAGAAGTACTAACGAGGTAGCAGAAATACTAACGAGGTAGCAGAAGTATTAACGAGGTAGCAGAAGTACTGACGAGGTAGCAGAAGTACTGATGAGGTAGCAGAAGTATTAACGAGGTAGCAGAAGTACTGATGAGGTAGCAGAAATACTAACGAGGTAGAAGAAGTACTAACGAGGTAGTATCTGTTGTGTTTTCAGGAGCTTGAGCGCGAACGTCAGAATCACAGCGTCCTGCAGTTCCAGTTCAAAGAGATGA
>NW_007578685.1:392107-404519 GCF_000690725.1 Stegastes partitus
CTGTCCTCTACTGGCCTCTCCTGGTCTCTGCTGGCCTCTGATGGTCTCTGCTGGACTCTGCTGGTCTCTACTGGTCTCTGCTGGTCAGGAGGTTTCAGATCTGCGTCTGAAGAGCAGCAGCTACTGTCGGGAGGTGTCGGACCTCCAGGAGGCTCTGCAGTGGAAGGAGAAGAAGATCTCGGTACTTCCAGCTGATTGGACACCAGAATGTGAAAACACCTTCAACTAACATTTCACTTTCTCTTTCTTTCACTAACTCCTTGCTTCTGCCCTTGTTTCCTCGTTCCCTTGTTTCCTTCCCTCATCCCCTCGGTCAGGCCTTAGAGCGGCAGACAGAAATCTCCGACATCGTTCGGATCGAGCGCGACCGGCTCAGGAGCGACGTGGTCGGCCTGAGGGAGTTACTGAAGGTATTCAGACGGCCGGCCAGCGGGAGCTAGGCTTGATCTGTTCTGTCCCGTGATTTATCGACTTTCTCCCGAACAGAAACACGGAGTCATCGTCTCTCCGGACATCTCCACCAATGGGGACGCAGGACGGGGCGGGTCAGACGATGACATCAGCACAGACGCTGCCGCCCGATTGGCTCAGGAGGCGCCTCAGGGAGGCAGAGAGAGCATGCTCGGTAGGACCGCACCTGGTCACTGCCGTCGGATTATTATAACGGCCAAAACCCGTTTCAGTCAAACAGGACGCATGAAGTATACAAGTATTACAGTTATACAAGAACAGAAGCTAAAGTTACACATCTGGAGATAAAACGTCCAAATGATGACGATAAACAAATCTCATGAGTACACGGTGAATATATTTTGACGTACGTGAACTAAATCCTGACACTTGGTCACAAAATTAATAAAAATGGACTTTTATGCTAAACGTTGAGATCAAGCTTTGTTACAAACAACAAAGTTATGAGTCAGAGAAAGCAAGAAAAAAACAGATTTGGGGATTTTAAGTCCTAATTTTGACCCAATCAGAGTCATTCAGTACCTGCTGGTACTGAGTCCAACAGCTTTACCTTCATGTTCTGCATTAAAGCTCTATTCAGTGACTTTTCACCTTATAGACTGGTGGAGTTCCTCAGGGCTCTATTGTTGATCCTTTATATTTTGATGTTGCATCAATAAAGTTTGTGGCCACCTGGGGGCAGCAGAACAAACTATGAGCTTGTTAACTGGTCCTTTGTGTTTTCTGTTTGGCTTTAAATGCAACAGTGCGTGATTTTAATCAGTAGCAGACATGCAAACAGTCAAACCAAAGTAACATCCCGAGCTTCTTGTACCTCGATGTTAGAGATGTTGTGTTGCAGACGAAGTCATTTCTGTCTGTTGTGTTCCAGAGCTGCGGCTGAAGAAGCTGTTTGAAGAACGAGAGAGTTTACAGGATCAGGTGGGACGACCAGCCCGATCGAGTCGATGAAAACGTTTGTCCTTCGGTCTCTGAGTGAATTAGTTCTGTTTGTGTGAACAGGTGAGGCTGCTGAAGTCTCAGCTGGATCAGAAGAACGGAGCCGACGGAGTCCAGAACCCAGAGGAGGCGGGCCTGGAGAACGGGATGGACGCTCACCTGCTGGACCTGCAGCGTGAGTCGGCCTCCTTTACTTCATCGGCTTTGTTGATTTCTGTGTTTGCCTTTCGATCCATTCAGTACAGTTTTATTTTGTTCCCTCACAGGTAGCTCAGTGTTGCTCACCTGGATGCTTTCTGCTCACTGTGGGCTCGTTTTTTTTTTACCACTTAATGATTTCTGAATAAAGCCTACAGAATAAAGGGATTCTGGTGAAAGCTTAAAACGTTACAGATGAATCCAGACACCTTCAGAAACGGTTTTCTTTTTTCTGTTTTTACGGTTTGTGGCTGGTAACTAGCGTCATTTTGTGATTTTATATTTTTCTTAAATGAGCTGTCTTAATTATTTCAGTTTTCTCAGCGTCAGTAAATACGTTGAGTTCATGTTTGTTGCTTATGTTTTTATGAGGACACCTGCAGAACAAATAATGATTCTAGTTTCTCTGTTCAGGAGACGCCAACCGACAAATCAGTGACCTCAAGTTCAAACTGGTGAAGTCTGAACAGGAAGTGACCGCTCTGGAGCAAAACGTAAGTCTTTATACTTTCCATCATACCTTAGTTTAATGTTGGGAAAAGTTAAACAGAATCAACTTTAAATTACTCTCACAGAGAAAACGGCGTCGTCAGCGTAGACATTCCTGATGAGTTTCGTGGGTAATTAAATGATTAATTTCCTGGATAAGATGAAGATAAGTTCTGATGATGGGAGGCTTGTTCTCATATTTACTTCTGTCAGGAATCACAGCAGCTTCATAATTAGATTTAAGAACAAACTAAATCTAAATCTTCAATCACAAATATTCTCCCATTAGCGACAGAGAGGAAACGGTGTTGTCGGCGTATATAGACATTTTTAAACATTTGCATTAAGATGTAGTTTTTGAACCCTGTTCAGCAGCATTCTCATATATCACCGCAGTTGTATAGATGTTAACACAATGACCTCATGCGATTACACAGGTTTTATTGACCTGTGTGGTTCTGTTTAGCAGTGGTTGCTCAGATTTAAGATGAAAAAAGTCGGGTTTTCTCTGTTGATCTCTTGTATTTTTGATCTGAATGTCTTTGATCCTCCAGTAAAGTTTCCAGTTTTGCATTTTCTGGTTGCAGATCATATTTGGACTCCAAAGATGCTTAAATGCGCGTTTAAACTTGTTTAAATCTATCTTGTTTGTGCTAATCGGTTTGTTCCTGTTTGTATAAACGACAGCAGTGTGGGTTTAGACTGACATCAGGTTAATTAAAACGCTGATCGACATCTGACGTGGACTTTTACCTGCTCAGGTGATCCGGCTGGAGGGTCAGGTGAGTCGCTACAAGTCGGCCTCAGAGAGCGCCGAGAAGGTCGAGGATGAGCTGAAGGTGGAGAAGAGGAAGCTGCAGAGGGAGGTGAGAGCGCCACCGCCTGGCAGCGTTTGTTCTCATTAACAGATCAAATCTAAAACTCATTGTGAAAGTCGTTTGGATCATTAAAATGTCTTCACGTGCTGGTCTGGTTCTGCAGCTCCGCTCGGCTCTGGATCGGATCGACGAGCTCGAGCTCAGCAACAGTCACCTGAACAAGCGTCTGGAGAAGATGAAGGCCAACAGGAACGCTCTGCTGGCTCAGCAGTGAAGCTCCACCTCCAAGGGAGCGCTCGCTTTTCACCTGCAGGAGCGGCGGGCGGGCGGAGATGCGTCAGGATCATCTGCATGAACCTTCAACCAGCCGGTCAGCAGCGGGGTCGGCTTGAAACGTCCAACTGAAGACGTCCAATCAGCTCGTCTCATGTTAGGAAACATAGACGAGCTGGTCTGTGTTTAAAAAAATGTATTTTATGATAATTCAAAGCTTAGAGAGACTTACGCTTAACGAACCTTACATGTAGCTCGACTCTCGACTGCTGTTTGCTCCACATCACAGCTTCATGGTTCATTATCCAGGAAACTATTTTTTTAATGATGAGATTCTTTATCCAGTTTAAAGTGACGCATTCATCATCTGGTTTTATCTCAAATGAAGATTCTCCCGCAAACAATCAGCCGGCAGCTTCTGAAGCTGAACCGGGTTCACGCAGCAGGCTCAGTTCTGATCACTGACAAAGAGCATTAGAACTGGACCGACTGGTTTACGTGATCCAGAAACGTCCCTGTTCATGTCGTGATCAAAGATCCGACATGTTGTGATGTGGAGGAAACGGGCCGTCTCTGGTTTAGGTAACTAGTTAAACCAGTTAGCCGGGTGGTTAGCTGCAGCGGGCTGGTTTGAGCCCCGGTACACCTGGATCTGTTCAGGTGACCAGAACCGTTCAACGGGCAAAAACAAACTGAATGTCGCGATCCATCAACGCTCAAGTAAACAGCGATAAGCTCCGCCCGCCTGGTGCTTCAGGTGAGCTGAAACAAACACTACATCTGCCTCATCAGCGTCCATCTACGAGAATCTAGCAATACCTCCTGGACAACACGGGGGCGCTGCTCCCCCAAAGACTGGATCAGACCGGGTCAAAGTGGACCAAATGGAGCAGAACGGACCAAGCTGAACCAGACCAGACCTGACTGGTCCTAATGAAAGTGGACCAGAGTGGACCAAACCAGATCAAACTGGATTAGACCCAAAACACATGGAGCCAACCACATCCATAATTCAGTTTAATTCAGTTTAAACAGGATCAAACAGGATCAAACTGGACCCGACTGGTCTGGGTCCACCTGACAGCAGCTTTGTATTTTCTGTACCTGTCTGTGGTTTTAGTTTCGTGTCCTCGGTAGAAACCCGTCGAGCACACCAGCTCGCCTTCGTCCTGTCTTTAGTCTGACTTCAGTTTTCCTGGTTCCGGCTCAGGAACAGTGGCTGTTCATCAAACAAGCAGAACCAGGTGGGACCGAGCCCCGCCCACTCTGCTGTCATGTACCTGTTCATGTGACAGGAGGGGGCGTGGCCTTGTGGGCGGAGCCTGAACCAGGATCATGTCTTTGTGTTGTTTTTCGGACTCTTCATGGCACTCGGGATGTAACAGCACCAGCTTGTAAATGTCTGTAATCAATCAGTTACTGCTGATCAATACGAGTTTTACCTGACGAGGTTCTGCACCAGACTGGTAACGGTCCTGAATGTCCGAGACGCTGCAGCGGGTCGGTACCAAGCCTCCGCACTGTGCAACGTTCCACTTTAACCGCTTTTACTTTATGGATCAGGATGTGGGTGTTAATCAATCAGTGATCGGTGAGGAGTTATTGATCAGTGTGACGGGTCTTTGAAGCACTACATTAAACTCATGCAACACGTCACCGTGGCGTCCGCAGTCTTCACTCAACGCATCATTACAGGAACCGTTCTGACCCGGTTCTCCAACCACTGGTGTGGAAACATGAGGTTGTGTGTTTGTTCTGCGTCACTTTGTCTGTGTTCGTCCTTTGTGGTCTCTTTCCATCTTTTTGTGCTTCTTTTCTGTCCTTTAGTGTCTCTTTGTTCTGAACCGTTTCTTCTTGTTAATGTTCTTTTTTTGAATATTTCAGCGTTGCTCCGACGTCGTAGTTTTTTCTTCTGAACAAACTGATTTCGAGTCGATCCCACAGAGCGTTCTGGCGTTTCTCTTTAAAAGCTGCTCTCTGAGCCAATCAGGCGGTGGGACTGCTGTCACCGTGGCGACGGTGTGGGGATGTGAGGAATGTGTGGATCCAGTGGAGGTAAACAGAGGAGGTCAGAGGTCAGACCACTCACAGCTTCACGTTCCAGGTTAGAAACACAAACACATCTGAAGTGGGAGCAGACGGCAGGTCATCATACCTACTTTTATTCTGCCAGTTGTTGCTCAGAGTGTTTAGAATGATCAGACTGCAGGTCGGACTCAGCACACAGAACTCCATTCAGAATCTGCTCCGTTTAAGCTGAACTCGCTGTGTTTCTACGTTTCCAGGTGTTTTGCAGAGTTCGATGTGAATCAAAGTTTTCAGAAACTACCAAACCATGTGAACGAATCCTGTGACCTCTGAGAGCTCACACTTGTTGGTACTCGTGTCCTTGTGAGGACCAGCAGCCACTTCACACATTCCACAGCCTGAACCGAAGTCTGGTCCGAACCGCCCCACAAGTCCCTGTTTCTGGAGCTAAGCCACAACGAGACACACAGCGAGTGCACAGAAGGACGACAGGACCTCAGAGACTCGTCTGGAAATCCAAGATCCTGGTTTCAACCTCAAGCCAAGACTCTGAGCCAACTGAGGTCTAAAATCCACAGTTTCTTCAATGAACCTCTGTATGAAGGATTCTGCCTGAAAGTTCAATGACCAGCAGAGACGCGCACAGCCGGGCCTCTAAAAACAGAACTTTCTCCGATGGACTTCTGTATGAAGGTCTGACTACACACCGCTTCAGAGGTCCCAGGGTCCTTGAGGAGGTTCCAGGGTCCTTGAGGAGGTTCCAGGGTCCTTGAATGAGTTCACCGGGCGTACAGCTTCAGAGCGGTTGCCGTGGTTACCTCCTTCTTCCTCTCTTTTCACTCGTGGCGCTTCCAGGCCCGGCGCTGCTCTGGTCGTCATGGAGATGCAGTCCAGAATGAGGCCCGGCGTATTTTTAGCTGTAATCCTGATCGTTAAACACCTCAGTCCCTCTCGCCACTGAGCGCGCTCAGTCCGACCCTTTGTTGTTATTGATCAGCGCTGATCCTCGTTTTAATCCTCTGATGATTGAAGCAGGAATCTGTTCGGCATCGGCTCAGTTCTGCTCCGAGCTTCACCAAACCTCACAAGTTCTGATGAATTACTGGAGTTATTTATCTGAGAGAACAAAGAAAACATTTAAGACTTTTATTTTTAAAACGGTTTAAGACGACAAAATAAAAGTTTGTCTGATCGCATCGGAGTGTGGGAAAGTTTTCAGAAGGCTCCACTGGGTCCTAGAGCTCCCGGGTCCAGGTCCTTCTGGGGCTTCAGTGGGGCCTTGGAGATGTTCCAGGAGATCACTGAAAATCAGTTGATGATGGTGACAACATAAAACTAAAACTCGACTTTTTTCAGAGTTTGGTGTCAGATTCCTGCTCAGAGTGACGCCTCCTGTCTGCCGGCGCTCTCTGGTCGAACACCTGCAGCCTGACGGACACGACAGGTGTGAACCCCCCCAAACAGGTGTGACCTCCCCCAACAGATGTGACCCCGACAGGTGTGAACCCCCCCTAAACAGGTGTGAACTCCCCCCCAAACAGGTGTAGTGACCCCGACAGGTGAACAGCATCAGAGGAGTACTGCTGCCACTGTGAGTCAACAGACCAGCAGCTGTTCAGGTTCTTAGTTTTATTTCACCAACGTTCAGACTTCCATTTGCAGAAAAACCTTTTAGTTCCTGAAAGCAGCAGCATGAGGAGACCAAAGACCAGAACCAGTTTGGTTCCAGTCTGTCGGCTTCCAGCAGCTTCATCAGTCCTTCAGTCTTTCGTTCCCACCTGCAGGTTCGTTGGCGTTTACAGTCACAGGATCACATGAACAAACTAAAAACTCACCTGTCGTCAGTTTCTGGGATTCAAAACAGAATTTCTAAGAATTAGCAGAAATTTTCAAGAAAATACAAATTTTTCAACTTGGACACAAAAAATATGAAAGAATGAACAAACAAACATCAAGTCGACACACGAGTCCAGGTGAGTCCAGGTGAGTCCAGGTGAGTCCAGGTGAGTCCAGGTGAGTCCAGGTGAACACAACTTGTGGGTTTTGCAACTCCCCAGTTCGCCTGTCAGGAGTGATTTTACCCTCAGCTCTGACTGTCAGGACTGAACTGACCAGAACTTTGTGGATGCTGTTTGACTCCTGCAGTGTTTCAGGTATGCTGAGGCTCCGCCCACTAACTCACCTGGATCGATCAGCTGTTGTGTCCACAGGATCGTCAGGTTAACGCTTTATATTGTCGTTCCCGCCGGCTGCCTGCAACTCATTTGCATAAAGCAGCCCAGATTCCGGCTTTATGCAAATGAGGCGCTGGAGGTGGTCCGAGGTTTTGCGAGCAGCTGATTTCAAAATGTTTCGCTGAACTGTTTCGCGCTAGAGCCGCCGTGTTGGTCCGTGGCCGCTACAGGGCGGGTTCTGGTTCTGGTGAGCTCCGGTCATGTGACCTGCTCGCGGCCCTCCCGTGGCGCTGATGTTCATGTCGGGACGCTGCTGTCCACCGTCTGCGCAGAGCTGTCCGAGGCGCCGCTGAGGCCGCTCTTGGCCGAGTACCTGAAGACGGCGGCGGCGCGGCGGCGGCCCAGCGAACCGTACAGGACGGGGTTGACGCAGCAGTGCAGCAGCGAGCAGCACTGCGTCAGGCGCAGCGCCGCGTCCAGGAAGTTCTCCAACCGGCAGCTGAAGCTCAGCGCTCCGAGCAGCGCCAGCGAGTCCAGCAGCAGGACGGCGTGGAACGGAAGCCAGCAGGCCGCGAAGGCCACGACGTAGCCGAGGGCGACGCGCCGCTGGCGGTCCGAGCCGGGAGGCGCCGCCGCCACCTGCAGGTAGCAGACGGCCATGACGGGGAAGGGCAGCGCGAAGCCGAGCACGAAGAAGCTCAGCTGCACGCCGGCCGTCCAGCGCCGCGGGCTGTCGGACGGGTACACGGGTCGGCACACGGCGCCGTCGTGCTGCGTGGACTTCACCAGCTGCAGGAAGAAGGTGTCGGGCGCGGAGGCCGCCAGCGCCGCCGACCAAACCAGGAGGCAGACCAGCCGTCGCTGCAGCTTCCTGCCGCGGCCGGCGGCGGCGCGCAGCGACAGGAGGCGGTCGGCGGCGATGCAGGCGAGGAAGAAGATGCTGGCGAACAGGCTGACGCCGAACAGCAGGTGAGCCAGTTTGCAGACGGCGAACCCGAAGGGCCAGCGGCCGCCGCGCAGCAGCGACGTCACCCACAGCGGCAGCGTCGCCACGACGACCAGGTCGGCCGCCGCCAGGTTCACCACGTACAGCCGCGTCTCGCAGCGGCGCCGCTCCGCCCACAGCACGAGGGCGTTGGCGGCCACGCCCAGCAGGAAGATGGCGGCGTAGAGGACGGACAGCGCGGGCAGCAGCGCCGGACTCCCGGAGCAGCGCAGCGCCTCCACGCGCGACACGTTGAGCTCCGTCAGGTTTAGCTCCGCCCACAGCTCCAGCAGCTCGCTCAGGTCGGCGGCGTTCAGGCTCATGGCGGCTGGAAAACAGGAAGCGGAACCCAGGACACGGTCAGAACACAGGAAGTAGTTTAAAGAAGGAGAAATGTAAAAAAAAAACTAGAACTTTAAACATGAAAAAATGAAAACGTTTGATTTGACTTTTATTATTATTTGTCTTGAACTTTATTTCATGTTTTGCTTTAAAACCTTTAAAGTCTCGTTTTGAGGTGAACAGCTTCATGCTTTAGTTTAACAGAACTTCTGGATCGGAGCAGGTGGAGGAGAACCAGAGAAGAAGAACGTGAGGAGCAGCTGCAGCAGAAGGAGGAGGTTCAGACAAAGAGTTTTACTGCTGAACATAAAAGCTCTGCAGGACGCTTTACACTGAAAGGTCACGACCTCCACAATAAAGGTTTACAGCAGCTGGAGACAAAGAGACGCTGGAGTCACAGAGATAAAGACCCATCAGAACCAGAACCAGTCTGTGTGTCATGGATCAGAACCAGTCAGGATTCTTTCACTCCCTGCAGCTGATGAGGACCTGATGAGGATCTGATGAGGACCTGATGAGGACCTGATGAGGATCTGATGAGGATTTGATGAGGACCTGATGAGGATCTGATGAGGATTTGATGAGGATCTGATGAGGACCTGATGAGGATCTGATGAGGTCAGACCAGAGCCGTGAGACGGACACACACCAGAATCTCAGGACTCTTTCATGTTGAACACCACTACGACTCTTTAGCTCACGATAAGTCAGGAACACATTCCGCCCTTTAGTCCGGCTCACGTTTCACCGAGCAGCGCGCGACGGTCGCCTTCACACCGGCACGGGTCCAGCGCAGACCGCCCCGCTGCAGAACCGGGTCTGAGAGCTGCTTCAGATCAAGTTGTGTTTGGTGTCTGCTCAGCGGCGACGTGTCACCGTCCACCTGCACAGGTGTGTGCGCGTGTCTGCTGCACGCAAATCCAAAATTCACAACTTTGACAGGGAGTCTGGTTCAGCCGCAAGAAAACCCACAAAGATGCATCTGTTTGTTTACGGATAAACAGCCTAAAAACAAACATGGAGGCTTTGAAAAAACAAACAAAAATCTGTCTTCAGCTCATGTTTCACTGCTGCTGTTTGTGGATGAGCTGCGGTTCAACAGGCGGAGCTCAGAGCCCCGAACCGGTCCGTTAAACGGATGAGTAACTGATCAATTATCGGCCGATAACACGATCTGACGTCACTAATCAATAATCACATTTAACAGTTATTGGACAAGCGTCGGTGCCGACGCAGGCACGAGAAACCTTCTAAAAACAGACTTTTTTTCAATGGAGTCTGGGTTCGACTGAAGCACTAATAACGAACTCCGTTTAAAAAAAAAAAAATAAAAAAAACACCAGCAAGCTTCACTTCATTTATCGTACATCTGCACTTACAGAGCTCGGTTCAGGTCCGGGTCCACAAGCGGGTCCAGGTCCACAGGGTCCGGCAGGCTGAGGCGGACTGACCGGGACCCCTGAGCCGCAGACCAGGAGGAGGAGGAGGAGGAGGAGGAAGAACCGCCCCCAAGAGAAACAGCAACGTGACGGAGAGCAGCGATGTTGACTGATGATGCAATAAACACAAACAGGAAACAACAAAGTCTGGAAAAGTAAGATGATGAAAACAAACCTAATAAATCATAAATTATAATCATCTTATTATCATCAATGATCAAATAAATGTAAAAATATTAACATGCAGAAAATGAGACAAAACAAAAGCAGAACTTTGAATAAATAAAGGTCACCTCAGGTCACCGGCTGCTCTCACAGGAAGTGGAGGCTTCCCAACAGGAAGTGGAGGCTTCCCAACAGGAAGTGGAGGCTTCCCAGCAGGAAGTGGAGGCTCACAGTCGTCAGGTCAAAGTTCACCAGAGAACATGAACAGAAGCCTGATGGATGCTGGAGAACATCCTCTGGTCAGATGGAGATCAATGTGTTGGGCTCACATGGAGTCCAGATGTTTGGAGTGAACCGGACTCTGGACTCAGAGCTCATTCAGAATCATCAGAATCTGTCCAGGATTAATGAGACTTTGTCCAAAATGACTTACAGCTTTTCCCAAATGAGCTAAAACGTCCCGTAACCATTAAAACGTGTCTGAAATAGATGAAAAATTTGTCCTAAATGTTTTCAGTCGTCCAACATGACTCGTAGTTTATCAATAATGACTCAGATCTCATCCAAAATGGACAAACGAGGGACAGAAGACACCAAAGAACAGGATGTCAGACATGAGTCTGGTCGCTCTGAAGCTAGCAGGATGAGTGAAGCCACAGACGACAGCCTGGAGATCAGATGCCGTTGGTAGTAATCTGATTACTGTGTACTGCATGTAGAGGCAGGGATATGTGGGTGTGTTTGGATGTGTGTGGGCGGAGCTGTGTGTGGGCGGAGCTGTGTGTCGGGGGCTGAATGATTGGTCCTCAGCCACCACCTGCCTACCTGTCAGTTCGTTTGCTTGTTGCAGAGAGAGGACGAGGTCGGGCGCCATGTTCTGTCGTAGCCTTCAGCTTCATCATTGCCACATGTATGTTGTTTTTTACTGAAAGGGTTAAAATAAAATAATAAAGAACTAATGACCTTCCAACAAATTAGATCCACCTTCAACCTGGAGAAATGTGATGTCTTCAGATACCTTCAGCTGAGACCATCTCAGCAACATCAGGTGGACGACAGAGAGAGGATTCAATGTGATTAAAACATTTATGGAAGCACATGAAGCTAAAGCCATCAGAGAAACGTTCTCCTCAGTGTGTAGCTCCTTGCAGCTGGAGAGAGGTCGCTCTGTAAAACCCAGTCGTTCTCTTCAAGACTGCTCTCTGGGTTTTATGCATTTAAGGAATTTACCAACAAACACAAGGAAACAAGATCAGTGCTTAACACAGATTCTTTTAGCCAGCTGCAAAAAGCAAGAACCAGGAAACGGCTCAGCGTAGCGCCTCCATGGACCTTCTCTCTGAGATGCACCAGTGCTGTTTGAGAGGTAAATCATACACCAGCCTAAAGCAGCTGCAGTGCTGGTCCTGTCCAGATGTCTTATTCTGGCGTCTGTAGAACTGATGTCGTGTTTCTGCAGCTGCATGCTGGTGGACATGATGAACAAACCAACGTGTCTGTGGTCGGCTCTCAGAAGTGATCAGAGTCATGAGTTAATGCTGAACCTTGCTGACCCTTACTTTTACTTTCCTGTTTGCTGTTTGTTCCACATAAAAATATCTAACAATAAAAATAAAGTATATAAAAAAGAAGGGGTTAAAATAAACACCCTCAGCTGGCTTTATGTTCCTTCCTCCTGCTTTCTCCTCTCAGTGACTCGTTTGGTCTTTGGTCACATGACTGTGTTTAACAGAGTCAGTGTGAACGCCAGGTTTCAGGTCGATGTGAATCTGGTGTGTTGTCTCTCTGCCTGCAGGTGGCAGCAGAGGACCAACGGCGTGCAGGTGAGCAGCGTCTCTCAGGTTACTTCCTGTTTGCTTCACAGAGAAGATGTTCTCCATGTTCTTCATTTACAATCCAAACAACACAACAGGAAGTGATGGCAGGAAACAAAGATGCACAGCAGCAGAGTCAAGCTGTGGATAATCCATCATCTACACCTTAGTCCTCACAGGGGGGCGGAGCCTATCCCAGCTGACTCAGGGTGAAGGCAGGTTCACCTGGACAGGTAACCAGTCTATCACAGGGCTACACTTAGAGACAGACAACCAA
>NW_007578685.1:408458-409887 GCF_000690725.1 Stegastes partitus
GTAGTACTGTGTAGTACTGTGTAGTAGTACTGTGTAGTAGTACTGTGTAGTAGTGTGCAGTACTCACGTTCGGTGTGACCTGGTACTCGATGAAGCTCTTCAGTCCGTACAGTTTGGACTCTTTCTTCGGATCAGCGATCACACAGTCCAGAGGAGACGTCGGGTAGAGCCACACAGGACCCACATCTCCCATCTGATTGGATGAGACAGGAGCAAATCAGAACACAGTGATCAGCGACAGATCAATAGCAGATCAACAACAGATCGATACACCTAATTACTCACATAGACAGGAAGTCTGTCTCTGCTGTTGGCTGGTGGTTTGGCTAATAGGAAGACTTCAGGACTCGGACCTTTGGAGAACGGGAACCTGAGGACACATGACATTGGGTCTACAGAGTTCTACTGGGATCTACTGGGACCTACTGAGGTCTACTGGGATCTACTGGGACCTACTGAGGTCTACTATGAGCTCTAATCAGCTGTTCCTGTTTGCGGGGTGTAAAATCGTCTTTACTTGTTGAGGGAGATTTTGACGGACGGTCCGTGGGTACTCCGTCCTGAAGCTCCGCCCTCGCCCTCCACCTGCTCGTTGCCATAGTAACCGCCCAGTGATTGGTCGTCCCAGTCGTCATCCCACTCGCCGTCGTCATCCTCACCAGCTGGTGGAGACACTGTTTGGTAATCAGCACATTTTCACCAATAAGCTGATTGATAACCCAAATCAGTTCGCACAACATCTGTATGAACCTTGTTGATTGTGTGGGTATCCTCGGCTGTCCCATCCCTCTGTGTTACTGACATAAGCCCCGCCCCCTGACCACGACTCCCCTCCTCCTCCTCCTCCTCCACCTCCTCCACCGCCAACGTTACCGATCTGAAACAACAAGGGAGGACAGATGGACTCAGTTTGTTGTTAAGGACCATCAAAGAGCCGAAGAATCTCTACATATGCAGATGATACAAGTTTCTACTTAGAAGAGACTCAAAATACACTCTGTGGCTGTTTTGTGTCTCTTTGTGGTGGTTTTGTGTCTCTTTGTGGTAGTTTTGTGTCTCTTTGTGTCTGTTTTGTGTCTCTTTGTGGTGGTTTTGTGTCTCTTTGTGGTTTCTGACAGTGAATGTTTGACAGTAGACAGTTTCAGTGCTGTCACACAACAGAACTCGGGCACACCTGTGCTCACCTGTAAATATCCTTCAGGAACCAGTCCGGTGTGTCCGCTGGAGTTCTGGGCTTCGATCCAGCCTCCACCTACACTCTGCACAACAGACACACACATCAGCACTGAGCATGTGCACCGTGTGCAGTGCATCAGCAGTGGTTGGTACCAGCAGTGTTTGGTACCAGCAGTGTTTGGTACCAGCAGTGTTTATTTGGTACCAGCAGTGTTTATTTGGTACCAGCAGTGTTTATTTGGTACCAGCAGCG
>NW_007578685.1:412833-421384 GCF_000690725.1 Stegastes partitus
GTCACACTATGGAATCACAGGAGTTCCATAATAAAAATAAATCTGTTAAAGAATAAGGAAATAAATGTTTAAATATAAAGAGGAAAAAAATAAAAGAATAAATAAAAACAATATGGAAATATAACAGTAAATGTTGTCTTTGCTTTTCCATTGTGCCTTTGTTCTTACTTGATGGACTGAGCTGCCAATCAGACGGCTCTGAAATACAACACTACTGTGCTGTAAAACTAAATGTTAAAGATTATAAAACTACTGCGCTGTAAAACTAAATGTTAAAGATTATAAAACCACTGCGCTGTAAAACGTAACAGTGTAAAAATATTATCTGGCTTATCTGTGAAACGTGACCAAACATATGGTCCTGGTACACTGTAAAACATGAGTGTAGATCAACAATATGAACGTTTTCCTGCTTTTAAATGATCATGTCCAACACATCACATGTTGTTTGAGCAAACCTTTATTGGTAAAGAAAAAGTGCCGAAGCTTCAGTTTCGGTTTTTAACCCTTTATTTACTGAATGGTCATTTACAGGCAGTTAAAGCTGGTTTCAGGTCAGCCGTCGTTTCAAACCGAGTTAAAGAGCGAAGCAGCTTCACCAAAGTGACGTTTTATGTTCCAGGTTTGTGCAGTTAAAGCTGCTGGTCTGCAATTCATGAATAAACACACAAACTTAGTGTTTCCGTGGTTCTGAATAAACGACAAACACACAACTCAACAAACAGGGAGGACGAACAGAAATACCAAACGTTTAGGTCATAGTTTACTTAAGTTACACTTTAGCTGGAAACTCGTCGGTCAGACGATGACGAGCTCCACAGAGAGGCGCTGCTGCTTTAAGGACACTTTGACTGAATGTGAACAAACACAACCTGCTCTGATTCTCCAAAACACTTCCAACAGGGACAGACTCTGACGTCACACTTCATCGTTTGTATTCGCCAGACTGAAATAAGAAAAGCTCTCCTCGATCAATAGTCACATTAAATATTCATCAGAGCCTTTAACGGTTTTCATAATCAATCAATCAGCTGCTGACGTCTGTTACTGAGACGGAAACATCTGATTTCATGAGTCTTTATTGATCGATCAGCGGAGGGAGGAAGGAACCTTTATTGATCTGTGTGAATGCGATCAGAGTGATTGATGGATGATCAGTTAGCCGTGATGTGATCAGAGTGATCGATAACTCTGTTAGAGTAGCTGCTGCTGTTACAGATGAACACCAGGGGGCGCTGCAGAGTCCCTCAGTGGACGCACCACCACATGACCAGCACCGAGGCCAGCAGGCCAATCACAGAGCTGGCTGCAGAGGAGGGGGCGGAGTTACACAGGTCGGAGTTGCAGCACTTGAAGGTGAAGCTGGACACCTGGAAATGATTGATAACGTTAGAATCCATCAGTGATTAATACGGCAGAACCAGCACATACACGGTACCATCGGAACCACAAACTGATCAATTCCCCGAACAGATGACGGAGAACCAAAGGGTTCTAGACATCTACAACCTGAAGAACAACTGAAGGTTCAGGAAACTTTAGAGGAGCATGACTTCTGTCAAACTGAAGACAAACTGAGATCCAACCGGATCAGGGTTCTAGCTGCAGGAGGCGGTACCTGGGGGAACATCTGGGCCAGCCGGCTGTACTCGCAGTCTGAATACTTGAGACACTGGCGGTAGGTCATCCCACCTGCAGCAATGGAAACAAGAGAATCATTAGCAACCAGCCTGTTGTTCTGGTTCCTTTAAAACCGACAGAGAGAACCCAGAGTTCTGATGGAACGGGGGTGGTACCTCTCTCGTTGAGCGTGAGGCAGGCGTCGTCGTAGCTGCAGTCTCGCTGTTTGGAGCAGCTGGCTGTGTAGTCCTTACAGCTGTAGCAGCGAATGGCTGACCCTGAAACGCAGAACACACCTGGTTCTAAAACACAGTGGAGCTTCTAACATGGTGAACTGGTTCCACAAGGTACCAAGGGTACCACGAATGGTACCAAGCAGTGCAGCACGGTCAGAACATTCTTGGAGGTTGTTGTTGTTGAGGAAGAGTGGCCAATGGAACCATCTCATTCAACAGACGGTTCCTCACACACCTAATGTGGTTCTTTAAAGCACCCTTCATCTTTACTGGAGTTCTTTGGTTTGGTGGCGGGAAACAGCAAAATAATTATCAAAATAAAACCACTTGGGTCCACAAAGATATATCTTGGAAATGGTTCCTTAAAAACTGTTGGTTCTTTTAGAATGTTAGCCAAAATAGTTTATTTAAAGAAGCCATGTAGGTTGATCCCTTTGGAGTCTCCTTAAAGAGTTCTGTTTAAAATGGCTTCTGAGGAGCTGCTTGCTACTTTTTCTATCAGCGCCTGTGTGGTTCTGTTTGGACTCCGTGACTCGTGTAGGATTTGTGCTGCTCACAGGAAAGATGACAACATGATGGTAATCCATGTTTTTGCCTCAGAATTCAGTTTCATGAAGAACTAGTTTATGCTGAGCAGGTGTGACCTGTCGCTGTGCGTTACAGAGCAGACACTGTGACCAAGGCCCCAGGATCGAGCCTTGTGGAACACCGTCTCCACGCTGCTGTCGATGAGGAAACTCTGACAACATCACCAGAGGTGGGATCGTTTCATGATTGTTGAGGTCAGATGTTCCTCCACCGTTCTGTAAACGTTACATCATATGTGACACCATGGGTTGCGTTGCTGACTACAGCTGCAGCCGCCAACTTTAAAATGTTCCACTTCTCCTGCTGCTAACCTTCCTGTTGTCGCCATGATTTGCTTCAAACATCATTTCAGAGCATCCATGTCATGAACTGAGACCTGTTGGCTCCGAGTCTGACTTTTGTCCTCGTAGAACCGGGTCCTTGGCGCCATGCCACATGTGACACAAGTTACCGATTTGATTGGTTTTCAGTGTTTTCTTGCTCTCAGGATGTAGCAGTCCCAGACTTTGACGTTATCTGTGTCCGGTGGCAACAGTCCCATGAGGCTGTGTTCCACCTCAGGGGTCCTGAGTGTGTTCTGACTGCAGGAACCGTCCCTGTAGAACCTCCGGGTTAGGTACTTCTGAGCCGCCACCAAACACGGCTCCATCCTGATTGGTTCAACTTGGAGTCGACAACAAGCCATTTTTTTTTCTGTCCTCTTGATGTCGTCGTCCAGCAGAAACTAACACCGAGAACAACGTGAAGTTCCACACACACTCAGACACAACAAAGCTCGACTGTTCCGTTGTGGCGCTCGGTGCTGGTGGATCTCACACTGAACGTACCGACTGTGGAGGCTGATCCTGTCAACGTTCCTGCAGTGGAACGCTTCCTACTGGCTGCAGTGGTTTTTAATTTTCCTGCGGCCATTCATGACGAATTACACGATCATTAGGAACCGATGTTCCGTCTGAACGAGGAGGGAAAGCTGCAGATTTGGCTGATTAGTGTGGACGAGGTTGCAGTCTGTTACAGGAGCTGAAGGGTTAATTTAATAACTGCTGTTAATTACACTGACGAGCACAAACTGAACAACTCTGTAACACAAAGAACACAGCAGCAGCAGCACAAACCTCCAGTATGAGCTTCAGGTTAAACAAATCTTTGTCCTGAAGCCTTTATTTTCATTAGTCATTATTCAATCTAATGAATGCTGTTAAGTAGCATTAGTGTTAATTAGCACACATTACAGGCTCCACAGTGGCTGTCATCTCAAACACTTCTGCTGCTTTAGTTCTGATGAATAACATTAATTATTGAAAGCTGCAGAGCATTAACTCTGTTAATATTTGACACCTGCACAACAGATTTTTCGGACACTCAAACGTACCCAGTCCGATCAGAGCGGAGCAAAGCACCAGACAGATCCCCAAGGAGCGCTTCATTTTCACCTCGGCACAGCTCGTCTGGAATCAGTCGGTCCACAAACACAACGAGACAGAAGCATTCAACAGCAGAGTTCAGAGCAGCTCGACCAGAGCGCAGTGTGCAGAGTGTTGAGTGTGTACTCACCCAGCAGCAGCAGTAACTGCAGCTCAGCACAAACACACCGAGACTGACCCCCATGGAGGCCCCGCCCACTGGGAGGAGCCTGAAAAATAATCACTGCCATTGTTTTCTGTTCTCACTTCAAACATGAAGTCAGACAAAACAAATCAGAATTAGGAAATAATACTGAGGGAGCCTTGATAGGAACACCTGTACACCTGCAGACAGGTGAGGAGCTGCACCCCATGTTCACACTAAGCACCAGCAACTCCGACCGTTGCTCCGACTGTTGTTCTCACTGTTGTTCTGACCATTATGTTTGGTTGGTCTGACGTGAGACCAACAATCACAACAATCGTCAGAACAACAAACAGAACATCAGTCAGACTGTTGTTGTGATTGTTGGTCTGACTGTTGTTCTAACTGTGGTTGTTGGTCTGACTGTTGTTGTGACTGTTGTTATTGTTGGTCTGACTGTTGTTGTGACTGTTGTTATTGTTGGTCTGACTGTTGTTGTGACTGTTGTTATTGTTGGTCTGACTGTTGTTGGGACTGTTGTTGTTGGTCTGACTGTTGTTCTGTTTGTTGGTCTGACTGTTGTTCTGACTATTGTTGTGATTGTAGTTTGATTGTTGTTGTGATTGTTGGTCTGACTGTTGTTCTGACTCTTATGTTTGGTTGGTCTGATGTGACACGAACAATCACAACAATAGTCAGAACAACAGTCAGACTATTGTTCTGATTGTTGGTCTGACTGTTGTTCTGATTTTTGGTCTGATTGCTGGTTTGACTGTTCTGTTTGTTATTTTGACTATTGTTGTGATTGTAGTTTGATTGTTGGTCTGATTGTTGTTGTTGTTGTTGTTGTTGTTGTTCTGCCTGTCCTTTCGGCTGTAGCAGGGATTTAACCCTGACAAAGAGGACAAGCTAACGTAATTAGCAGAGTTTTTTTTCTCACTTCTGGACAGAGAAGTTGGTTTAAGAGGGAAAACCTCAAACTGGAACCACGTCTCTAACCAGAGGAGAGTCCACAGCCACTTATCAGCTGCTCATAACAGTTTCACCTTGAGTCCCAAGTCTTGGCTTGTGAACTGGCTGTTAGTCATGTGATTTGGGGTGAGAACATCTGAAACTTCCCACCAGTCAGTTAGAACTGAAGAAACCTCTTAATGAAAGGAGGCCATGTTAACGAGCCAAAAGGGAAAGTCCAGTTGCGTCTGACGACCGTGACCTGAGACTCTCCACCGACGTATGGAACGGATCATGAACATGGAACAGAACTTCCTGAGCAACTTTCTGAGCAAAGTTCTGATTCCTGCCCATCCATGCTAACACGCTGGCTGACCTTAAACCTGCTGCTGTGAGCAGGTTAGCGTGTAGCCGTCGCAGGGAGCTGCCAGCAGCAACATAATGAGTTTGTGGAGCGTCGCCCCGGTGGCCTCGGCGCTGGTGTGATGGTGTGATGGCGGTGGTGGATGAGAGGCTCAGTGTTCGGCCGTTTATCTCAGTGCAGAGGAAGAAAAGCTCCAGTGTTTCGCCCTCGAATGACCCAGAGACAAACAAGGATCTTCAGTCTGCAGAGAAACAAAGAGCAGAGGAGGTCAGCCCAGAGACAAAACAACGCCGAGTGTGTCCACGCTCGGCCACAGCGGCGCGTTTGTTCTTCGCCATCAGGCCACTGAGCCTCATTACACATTCAATCAGCCGCCTCCCACAGAACATCCAGACTTATTCCAGTCATTATCCAGGCCCCAGAACCTCCTCCCACAGCA
The DNA here is from genome assembly GCF_000690725.1 of Stegastes partitus. Lineage (NCBI taxonomy): Eukaryota > Metazoa > Chordata > Actinopteri > Pomacentridae > Stegastes > Stegastes partitus. Next base: position 418,580 of record NW_007578685.1, read on the forward strand.
GACAGTGACACCTGCTCCACCAACAATCCCGTTAGAGCCAGAAACCTTCACACCTGGACCGAGCCGAGCAGGTCCAAGGCTTCGTTCACATTGAGTTTCATTGTTTTAGATACTGGAGGCTAAACACCGTTGGTGCTGCTGCTTCATGTTTCTTCTCATTCCATGTTCTCTAGAGCTGATAAATTATCGGCGCCCTCTGGTGGTGTCAGCCACCACCTGCACTGATGCTGTGGATGGACTGAACCAAACCAAAGGTTCTGCAGAAGTCCGACTTTATGAGAGTAAATGATTCTGTTTGACATTTCTTTACAACTTTTGTCTCTCTGACTCTCTGGTTTTAACTTCATGTTTTCTTTAAACTATAAAAAACAAAAAGTTCCTGTATGATGCTGCCACCGCCGTGCGTCACTGTGGTGTCCTGCTCCGGGTCCCACCCAACTGGTTCTGAACAAACTTTAAACTCAACCTGAATGGATGTTAAAGCTGCTGATAATGTCCGCTGATATCTACTGGGTTCTGCTGTGTTCTGTTCTCCTGTGTTCTGCTGTGTTCTGTTGGGTTCTACTGGGTTCTGCTGTGTGGTTCTGCAGTGTGGTTCTGCCAGTGTTGGACCGCAGCCTTTCTTTCAGAGCAGACGGTGAATCTTTGTGTTTTTACGGAGTTCTGTCCGACTGCAGGAGACACCTGTAGTCATCAGCGTGATGTCAGAGCCGTGCCGGCTGCTGATTGGTCGGCAGGCAGCAGGTGAGCAGCAGCTCTGACGAGACCTGAAACCTTCATTCATCATTCAGCAGCTCCACTGTGTTCAGCAGCAGGTCCGGACGGCGCCGACGGAGGTGAGTCTGTTTTATCTGAAGTCACACATGATGAGCACCAAGTGGATTATTTTAATGTCTGAGACGGGTCAGCTGTTAGAACCACGTTGGTTCTGGTTCTGACTATTATTATGCAGGGGTTCAGTCAAAAACTCACTCAGGACCTGAAAGACAAAAGCTTCCTGATGAAAAAACTTCTAAAAAATGTTAGATGTTCAATTTATTTTTCATTCACTGACTCCTCTCTTCTCAATCCGGATCAGAACATTTCTTCATTTTAATAATAATAATTGATCAGATTTATACAGCGCTTTTCTAGACACTCAAAGACGCTTTACACTGTCAGTTATTCATTCACACACATTCATTGTGGTGGTGGTAGCTTCGGTTGTAGCCACAGCTGCCCCGGGGCAGACTGACAGAGGCCTGGCTGCCATTCTGCCCCTACGACCACCACCTCAAACAATCCATTCATACGTATTCACACCAGGCAGGTGGGTGAAGGCCCAAGGACACGACCATGAAACAGGTTAGAGGGCGGAATCGAACCGCCGACCTTCTGATCACCGACCGACTCGCTCTACCACCTGAACCGCCCTTTAAACCAGTTTGTTTACTGTTGTTTGTTATTTAATAAAGCATTATTTTTGTTCCAGTCTTCCCAGAACGTCTCACTGATTCTAATACGTTACTATCATGATGTCAGAATAAAACTAAAAACCTGCACTCAGGACCGTAAAGACTGAAAGGTTCTGGTCCTAAAAGGCCAAAAAATGTTTTCGATTCACTTTTTATTTTACTGTCACTGACAATGAAAAACTAAAAGCAAAGATTCACAGTCAAAGATTTCAAATTCCCACAAAAACACGTTTATTTTCCAAATTTCTTCCAGATACATGAAGATCCAAACAGGCAAAAAGAAATCAGAGAACTAAATTACAAACCACAAACTCAGCCAGTGAACCCTGAAAGTCTGTGTTCAGGACAACTGGAGAGTCCAAACTCAGAGACCAACCCTCACTGTGTTTTCAGGAATGATTCTGTTCACACACGTTGTGTCGTTTCAGAGCAACACACTGTCTGGACGTCACTGGACCCAGAACTCCTCATGGACCTGGACAGCATCGGTAGGTCCGGCTCTGTCACTCGACACACACACCTGTTGATAGTTTGACCCTTTTTACAGTTTTTTTATTACAGTGTTCTGTCATTTATTTACCTTTTTTTTTCAATCAACATGTAAATTAAGACGTTTTAAACATAATTTCACTGAATATTATTTGTAGTTTAACAAAGTAGGCAAAATCACAGTTTGAAATCTTATTTACAGTTTTTAAATCCTTAATATTTTTAGGGTCCGATGACCCCGACTGGCAAAGCCAACAGGGCTCATCGCCCTCGGACCCGATTCTTCCTGTCGTGTTTCTTTCTTATTATTATTATTATTCTCCTGACCAACGCGAAACCCTTAATTTGACCCCCTAAACACGCTCAAAAACTCACCAAAATTGGCACGCATGTCCGAACCGGCAAAAAATTTGATTAAAAAAAAAAAAAAACCCTCTCCAGCGCCACCTAGTTACAAGAAACACACTAAAACGGCCCTAGTGGCCAGTAGGAATGTCGTACAGAGATCAAACCAACACCAAAACGTTCGTCTCAATGAGACCCACAAATCTCGTGCTGACGACCCTGACCTATCTCCAACAGGAAGTCTACAATTTGCCTTTAAAAGTAAAAAAACGAGTGAAAACTTCTTTTGGGAAAACATTATCTTGTCTGACATCGTAAACCGTATCAACAGGAGACAGAGAAGGCCTTCATGTACAAAAGCTCTGAGGGGATTTGGTGTTTCTCAACCGGTTTACGAATGGCGAGCCGTTAAAATTGATGACCTGGCTACCAACTATCACAATATGGCTACCAACTATCACAACATGGCTACCAACTATCACAACATGGCTACCAACTATCACAACATGGCTACCAA
>NW_007578685.1:421549-422823 GCF_000690725.1 Stegastes partitus
ACAACATGGCTACCAACTATCACAACATGGCTACAATAGCAACATGGCTACCAACTATCAAAACATGGCTACAATAACAACATGGCTACTATCACAACATGGCTACAGTAACAACGTGGCCTCCAACTATTACAACATGGCTACCAACTGTCACAACATGGCTACCAACTATCACAACTTGGCTACTAACTATCACAACATGGCTACTAACTATCACAACAAGGCTACTAACTATCACAACATGGCTACTAACTATCACAACATGGCTACAATAACAACATGGCTACCAACTATCACAACAGGGCTACCAGCTATCACAACATGGCTACCAACTATCAGAACATGGTTACAATAGCAACATGGCTGCCAACTATCACAACATGGCTATAATAACAACATGGCTACTATCACAACATAGCTACTATCACAACATGGCTACAGTAACAACGTGGCCTCCAACTATTACAACATGGCTACCAACTGTCACAACATGGCTACCAACTATCACAACATGGCTACTATCACAACATGGCTACAATAACAACATGGCTACCAACTATCACAACATGGCTACCAACTGTCACAACATGGATACCAACTATCACAACATGGCTACAATCACAACATGGCTACAATAACAACATGGCGACCAACTATCACAAAATGGCTACAAACTATCACAATATGGCTACTATCACAACATGGCTACAATNATCACAACATGGCTACAATAACAACATGGCGACCAACTATCACAAAATGGCTACAAACTATCACAATATGGCTACTATCACAACATGGCTACAATAACAACGTGGCTTCCAATTATCACAACATGGCTACCAACTATCACAACATGGCTACAAAACAGCATGGCTTCCAACTATTACAACATGGCTACTATCAAACCATGGCTACAATAACAACATGGCTACCAACTATCACAACATGGATATATAACAACATGGCTACCAACTATCACAACATGACTACTATCACAACAAGGCTACTATCACAACATGGCTACTATCACAACATGGCTACTATCACAACATGGCTACCAACTATCACAACATGGCTACCAACTATCACATCATGGCTACAATAACAACATGGCTTCCAACTATCACAACATGGCTACATAACAATATGGCGACCAACTACTACGACATGGCTACTATCACAACATGGCTACCAACTGTCACAACATGGCGACGTAACAACATGGCTACCAACTATCACAACATGGCTACATAACAACATGGCTACCAACT
>NW_007578685.1:423908-424936 GCF_000690725.1 Stegastes partitus
AGCAGGACGTTTTTCTCCAGGACAGGCCTCGGTGTGAAGGTCTTCCTGCACTGAGGGCAGCTGTAGGTTCTCTTCAGGTCCTCTGCATCCCAGTGGCCTTTAATGCAGTCCAGACAGTAGCTGTGTCCACAGGAAGTAGTCACCGGATCCTTCAGCAGATCCAGACAGATGGAACAAGAGAATTTCTCTGAAGTCAGGTTAGATCCTCTCTGAGCCATGTTCTCTTCTGAGCAGCGACTGAGTGAGTTTCTGCTTTCAGGAAAGTGAAACTAGATGAACCGGTCTGATCCAGTCGGCTCTCTGTCGTCACCACATGTTGGTTCCTCCCAGTTTAAAGGTCTGAAGGAGGAAACAAGGAAACATGTGGACTGACTGGATCTGGGCGTGTATTTTTCACTCTGATTCCAGGAAGAGAAACAATTTGAAACTATCTCTGGCTGCGTTCTAGTATCCACAGTACAACACAAACAGACTCAGTACGTTCCCAAAACACTGCATGCCAAATGTACAACACCAAAGACATGTGTGTGTGTGTGTGTGTGTGTGTGTGTGTGTGTGTGTGTGTATTTGTTGTCTATTTCTTTTAATGTGAACAGAGGGGATGAATGAAATCCGTCCATCCGTCTACAGAGCTGCCATGAAGCTTCTGTCTCTGCAAAAACTGTGTCACAGTGAGTATCACAGTATGTCAATCAACTTTCACAGAATGGCTACCAACTGATACAACATGGCTACCAACTATCACGATATGGCTACAAATTATCACAACATGGCTACAAACTATCAGAACATGGCTACTGACGGTCACAACATGGCTACCAAATATCACAACATGGCTACTAACTGATACAACATGGCTACCAACTGTCACAACATGGCTACTATCACAACATGCCTACCAACTATCACAACATGGCTACAAACTATCACAACATGGCTACCAACAATCACAACATGGCTACCAATTATCACAGCATGGCTACTAACTATCCCAACATGGCTACTAACTGTCACAACATGGCTACCAA
>NW_007578686.1:0-38767 GCF_000690725.1 Stegastes partitus
GACCTGACAACTGCAGAATTAGGGATGTGATTGTTTAAAATATTGTGTCGTAGCAATATAACATATCATCCACTAAATTTGAGTTTTACAACATTTAAAAAGGGACTTTGTTTAATGTTTGCTGTTTGCTAGATATATATGACCGTTGAGAAAATTCCAACTTCTCCCTTTTTATGACTTGGATGCTGACGTGAATGTTGTTTATGATTACCCCGATGTGACATGAACCCATTAAAACAAAAAGATTTTTCACACGTCTGCATCTGTTTCAGCCAAGACTCCAGCTACACTCTGAAATCAACTTATTGCATTCGTAATCAAGCATGAAAAAAACTAAATGTTTTAGAGGTGGTGAATGGGATAACTTTGTGCTCTGGTGAGGCTTTGAGAGGATCGAATGTGTGGGGAATGCTCTTTAACAGAGTGGCCACAATTAGTCAGTATAATCAATGACATCGATGCTGAACATCCATCAGCTGTAATATTTTTAACCAGCAAATGTTTTTTTTTTGTTTGTTTTTTAATATTTTCTTTTCCTCAATATGTGTAATTTTGACTCCAGCATTGGTCCACTGTAGCCAGTGTTACAGTTTACAGTGTAAAAGGCTTCAAAAGTATGGTAGTATTTGAAATTATCCCAGTAGCAGAACAGTTTGGTTTGCTTCTCTCTTGCTTTTGAACTTGCATGTCATGTATTTTAGTACAGCCAAATTCACAATAAAGCTGTTCTCGTGTACATATCTGTTTCTGCTGCAGAACGAGTGTGACATAGAGACTGAAATGTGGTCCGTTAACGCTACATGTTGACCAGCAGTCGCTTCCAAGCTGCTGCTGTGAACTGCTGAAGTCCTGACAACAGCTGTGCTGTGAATTTATCTACGTTTTCATAGAATTTGAAGTGACTATTAAAGTCAGAGAACAGTTACACAATAAGGAAAAACAGAGCTGCTTTCCCTGCTCTGTCGATGTAAATATAAACTTGCTTATTGAGGGATTTAATCGAAACTTGGTTTTCTTTTAGACTTGCTCTACTGACTTTAATAATGAGTCCTCTTTTAAAATATTTTTGTCAAATTGGAGTTGCCAGTTCAAATTAAAGTTTTGCACTTGAATATGTAAAGCTTTGTTTACATTTCCTACTGTGATAAATCATGTGTTGACATACAATTTCTCAAAATAAAATGAACTTAAACGATATCGCTTTTTTTTTTTTGGGGGGGAAACTAATCGGTGAGATAGTTGCTAGTGGCAGCCCTGCTCTTACATTCAGCTGATCTCCAGGATGACACTCGCTTTGTTTGTGATGAGATAAGTGAAGCGACTGCAGAACTTCTGTGAGGGGATTTAAAACATATTTATAAGTATTTTGTACGTCAACAGTAAAGTTTAATGTCATGAGAATTGTTCCAGGGGGATTGTTGTATTTCAGTTATATTTTACTGTAGCTTCATACTTCTCACACTGTGTAACTGATTGCTTTTTCTTGTCTCTCTTTGTATCTCTGCAGATGTCATTCACACGGTGGGACCGATTGCACAGGGAGGAGTTGGAGAGACGGAGAGGAAAGCACTCAGGTCCTGCTACATGAACAGCCTGAAAACTGCAACTGAAAACGCTGCACGTTCCGTGGTGAGAACGGAGGGACGAGATAAATCTGAAGGAATAATGGCAGCGGGGGACAAACAGGGAGGGAGAGGAGAGAGGAAAGAAGGAAGGAAGGGGACAAAAGAGTACAGCAATTTAAGAGGTCAGGGTAAAAAGAGAAGATAAAGACAGAATCACTGAAGACTGTAACAGACAAAAAGGAAAAGGTGAGCAACAAAGAAAAAGAGAGAAAAGAGGCATGGATAAGAGGAAAGAAGAAAACGGAAGAAGTAGTGCAGTCCTGACTGTGACAAGATTCTATAGCTAAAAAAGAAACCTGAGCTAAAGGGAGAAGATTGATCACACATGGCTTTTTCAAAGAAAACTACATTCAAGCTGAGATTGATGGAGGAAGGCTAAAAAGAGGTAGGAGTGTCGAGTTGTAAGAAGGTTTTATGAAACACACCAGGCAGGAGGTTTCACAGAGAACGAAGTGTCAAAGTCAGAAAAAAAACACCCCAGCAACATGAAAATAAAGTCGGAGGGGCAGTCGAAGAGGACAGGTGCAATGCAGTGCATTTATAGTTTCACTTCTCAAGACAAGAATTTGAAACAGACGTAAAAATGGATCAGTCAAACCTTTTTTTTTTTTTTTTTTTTTTTACACGTACAAAAAGTTACAGCATTTATTGCAGCTTCTGCCCAAAAATTTCAAGTTGTATGTTCGTCTTTGGTATCGAGAAACTTGTGAGTAACATCTGCCCTCGATTTCAAGCTTCAAGCGCTGCGGTCAGGTTAAACGAACAGATCTGGAGACACAGGGAGCATCCTGGCATCTGCTCATACTGCCGTATTTGACAGCAGTTTGAGAATCTGCCAGATTTTAAGTTTACTGGTTGCTTGACTCAAACAAGAGCAGCGGTGGTGCACAAACTTGCCAAACATGAATCTTAATCCTTTGGGTTTTTATCATGTAAATCCCTATTTTGCTACTATTAAGCCAGTGAGTGTGGTAACTATATATTCTACAATGGGCTCTCTGTTTCCATTATTATTGGTGTGGTCCATTGACTGTATGCAGTCTGTGGTTTAGTCTGCCTTTACTGAGCCAGTTCTGAAGGATCTACAGTGGTCACTGGCAGGAAACTTACAGGAAACAATGCAAACGTACTTAAATGTTACTCTTTGTAATTTAACCTTCTCGATAGAAGCTGCTACTTCCCTGTTGCCTCTCCTACATACCTATCAGGGGTGTCTTATGAGACTTTAAGATACAACGTGATATGCACAGTGCTCACCACGGTGTTCAGAGCACCGTTTGAAGGAGTTGGTGGTGAATACCGGTAGGTGAAATTTTTAAACCCTTTTAGCAGGACTACATGACTGAACCATTCAGCATTTAATCTACCAGTATACCTCTCTACTTCATTTTCTGAGATAGGGGCCTTTAACTTTAAGGTGTGCAGAGTTATTTTGGGGGAATCTCAGCTTTGTTCACACATATTGCCACCTGACTGTGAAACACAGATTGGGCTTTCACCCTGACTTCCTGATAAAAACACTAATTTGTGTTGTATAACTCTGAGAATCAAGACACATGCAATATCAGCCTTTCTTCCACTTTGCCTCACGTTCCTGGCTGGATGCCTTCTTTATATTGGGCTCACAACATACAGTGATCAAAGTTAAACTAATTAGGCTTTGACTGCTCAACACAGTGACAAAGCATCGTAGTGCTGCACAAGGCAGCGGAAATATAGGATTTTCTTAGCGCAGCAGTGCTGTTGTGTTGTGATGTTTGACAGCCCCAATACCTTACTGATAATACAAACAGAACATTCCCGATGTAAGCACCAGATTGGCTCAAGATCCTGCATTTACAGATAAAGTCACAAATTTTGACTGGCTGAATATCAGAAAGTATACGGATACTGTGTTTACGCTGCAGGCTACTGTTGAATTGAGTAAATTTGATTGTGCAATTATTTGTGTCGTGTAAGAGATCAAGATAAAATGTAAATGTGCAATTTTACATGTAATTATTTCAGGTTCACTGTTCATATATTCATACATGTATGTATATGTTTGATATGTTTAATCTAGACAGAATTTTTACATGAGAACCATTGTATTTATTATTATTATTATTACTGTCATTTTACAACAACAATTTCACTGTTTCAGTCCAGTTCAATGAGGCAAAAGTGCTGCAAAGCTTTGTCCTGTCTTGACAGAGAAAACCTAATTTAAGTGTCCAGCCCTGGAATATCATGCCAGGTGTCTCCCAATACAGTTTTCTAACACTGTTTTTCTACTAAACCACGTTACTGACGTTAGTTTAGATTGTAATATCAGCTGGCTCTGCTGGCACACATAGGAAGGAGTTGGACAGTTTGTATGTATGTAGGCCTCTACCGGTGTTTGCCTCTCATGGTAACCAAAGGTGACTTGTTAGAGACCACAGCATCACGCAGGCCAAGCACATCTGGTACCTTCAGCTGCTGCTGCTGCTGCTTCAGACTAAAAAACAGGTTCACATTCTTTTGAAATCTAAAACAACACTCCAACACTCATGTGTACGTTGAAAAAATTGTTAGTCTTTTGTAGTCGTTCCTGCTGTTCACACTGGTTGTAAAGCAATAGTTGCCAAATCAGCTGCAATGTTCGTGATATTTGGAACAAAATCCACTGTCCTTATTCTGCACAAAGATGATCTCTAAAGTTCAGCTGAAGCTATTAATAGACTGGGTTAAAAAAAATTTACAATCTTTTAGTATGAAGTTATCTCTTTGTGTTTCATGACTGGTTCCTTGCTGAGGTGAAATTGGGGGGTTGTAAAAAGAAAGAAAAGAAAAAAAGAGGAAATTTGGTGCTAAAAAGGGCCGAACCCTCACATGAGGTTTGTGTGACCTGGAAATAATGAAATTGCTTAAATCATCCATCTCTTTGCAGACAGAATGAACAGGAAGAACAATTTGAGGGATCAGCAGTGCTTTTAACGTACACAAAGGCAGGCAAGGACTGTAAAGATCTGTTTTATATAGCAAGAGTAGAGAGATGACAGGTGAGAGAGATGAAATCAAAGAACTCAAAGTGAGGATGTTGTGCTTCGTGGTCCACATCTTCACCTCTGAGATAACAGTCTGAAGAAAGAAAAAACAACAACTGTCTTTTTAAACGCATTCAACTGCTAGAACATGAGTAACCTTTACTGTGAGAAAGCCACCGTGAGTTGTTAGACAAAGAGTTTCAGATGTCAGAATTAGAACTCCTTGTACGTGTTGCCAGTGGAAACAGCTGGATTTATCTGTGTTCCTATACCTTTCTTTTACCTGCTTGTCTTGTTGTTTGGACAAGTACCTTGGTCGCTCACAGCATGACGAAAAATGTCAATTATCTTTATTAAACCAACAGGACCCATTCATCTTCGCAGCCCACAGTTTGTTTGACTTTATTACACCCAAGTTGTTCTTCAGATGTATGCATCATCTTCAGTCCTCTGTGACCCGTTTTAGTGAAACACACTTGTTACTACATCAGTTACATTAAAGTGTTATAGATTCTAACTTTAATCTCATAAAAAAAATAAATGAAAGATATCTTCCACAGTGACGGTCTCCATACAACTTTCATGATTGTTATAGTTACGTCTGGTTAGCGCTGCTTGCTCTTCTGTGGATGACAAAGGAAGTGTTTCTGTGCCTGATCAACAACTTTAAATAGATGTGGAAGTCAGAGGGTGAAAAAAGGCTGCCATAAAAAACAATCAGAATGGACTCCATAGAGATCCAGCTGAGAGAGTGATTTCTGTGGTGTGTGTGTGTGTGTGTGTGTGTGTGTGTGTGTGTGTGTGTGCGTGTGTGTGTGTGTACTTGTATATGACTGTCTGTGTGAGAACCAGTTTGGGTTTTAGACATTGAGAGTGAGTTTGTTTGAGGAAAGTTAAAATCCTAACTTTCTGACGTGCTCTCAAAGGTGCTGGATTTACAGCTAAGGTTAACTTCAGGTTTGAGCTACGGTTGAGGGAAAGGAACAAGGGAATGTATTATGGTCGTGTCTGTGAGGGCTGAACAACAAAACCACTTCAAAATCACAATTTGAAACAATGCAATTAGGGAAAAGCAGAGGTTTGCAATTAAGGACATACATTATGCAGCACGTCTGAGCCAGGGTTTAAGCTGTAGTGTCAGTGGTTTTACAAATTTATGCTGCTCTCCTCGTCAGTAACTGTCGCGCTTTTGATGGTATCTCATGTGGCAATGCTCCATCACATTTTTTAAATCTATTACACAGTGAATATTAAACTGAAGCTTGACGCTCGAAAATAATTTTGAATATCACATAGCAAAGCCTTCCAGATAAATTGTAGTTGGATAATTTTCCCCAATCATTCAAACCGGGTGAGTGTCCTCGCAGAGTTAGATGTGCAGATGCGTGTGTGATGAAAGTATGCTCTTATGTGATCAACAGCAGACTGTAACCACTATGTTTGTCATCCTTTCTCTGCAGGCTTTCCCTTGCATCTCCACTGGAATCTACGGTTAGTGTCTGTGTTTATGTGTCTCTGCCTCAAAGCAGAGCAAATGCATGACATGTTCATCCACTGAGTCGCGTGTGTGAGAGTTATCAATTTTCATAGTATACTTGACAGCAACAGTAATCTGTGTGTGCCTGTGTCCATATGTTTAACAGACTGAATGTGCTCTCTATCGCATGCTTGCTTCCAGTCTGTCTGTTCAAACCAGAGTGCTGAGCCACCCGGTGCCACTTGTCACATTATCTCCTCCAGCCCAGAGGTGGTTCTCAGATTAACGCCTTGGATTATGACCGGCAGATTAAGATAGATTAGGCCGGAGATTGTGTCAGATTGCCTGTAATCCCCTTTACACTAGCAGGAGAGAGAGTTAAGGATAGTGCTTAAACACACCCCCGGGGTGGCTCTGGTGTGAAGGCCTCTTGTCAACACTTCTCTCCCATTGCTAGAAAGAGGAAAAGGCCAAAGTCCCGATTGACTCCGTTTGTTATTTGTGTCTTCCTCTTGGTTGCACCCGTTTCTCATCATCTTCCTATCTCTTTCCTCCTGAGTGTTTTGTAGGTCAGGGTGTTTGGAGAGCAACAAAAGGTTACATAATTTTACGAGATATAAGCAGCTTTCTGCCTCTACAGACAGCTACAGTTGAGTAGAAAGAAAGAAAGAAAGAAAGCAAATCTACTTTGCTCATTGTCTTATGAAGAATACTTGCAGAGTACGTTCAAAGAGAAAATGTTTGAAACAAAAAAAAAACACCAACAGCTTCTTTTTTTTATAATCTTGTTTCATTTCTAAAGAGCAAAGGAAAAGGATTTTTCTTTGGTTTTTCATTTAAAGCTGTGACTTAGCTGCAGTTAAAGGATGAAGCTGCTACTCATCACTGTTCCACCCTCTTTGTAATGTGATGAGGTTGAAAAATGATGTAGGGGTAATGCCAACATGACTGCCAGCCAGTCACAGTGGTAGTTTTTGAACAATGCTACAGAAGATGTATACCTGAGACATATATGGTGGGGCAACATAGCAACATTGCTGCTGCTCTTTACTCCCCACTGGTGTTTTCAGTCATTGTGGCTGATTAGACCTTAGCAAGGACATTTTGGAGGAAACATAATTGCTGCCTTGATTATATCCATTAGCAACATTTTTATCCACTCCAGGGAATTTCAGTTGTTTTTGACCACACAGGAGTTGAAGTAGGTGGTTGGGATGGATAATGGGTGTACAAAGTGCAGGATTTTGACCCCCGAGACCACAGTTCACATCTATGGGTATCAGTTTCTATAAACCCTTCAGTGAAGGCTGTGGGTAGATTGTGGTTTTGATTAAATAACTGAACAAGAAACATGTCCCTTGCTGTGCCTCAAGTCATTCAGTTTTTTTAGTATTTAACCACAACCATGATCTTTCTGTAACGTTAACCAAGACATCTGAGTTGCCTAAACGCAGAAATAAAAAAATGTTCAAAGGGCTGCATGATATTGGATGAAGCTGACAATAGGATATTTAGTTTTTCTGTCTTATAAACTGCAATATACAAAAAAAATCCAGTAGTTTTTACCGGGTGGCTTGAATAAGTCTAATGGAACGTACAAAGTTGTGGGCCTTTAAGTGCCCTGTTAATTCCTGCAGTGGAAAACATCTTCATATTTTCATTGTCAAGTGTGAACAAATGAAATATGATAACAGTGAATGTTCTTCTGTTTCATCAAGTGTTAGCCATAGACTGTACATATAAGGTGGATGTAACCCCTGAGTCTGAAAAGTGAAGCCAAAGCCTAAGTGCCCGAAACCTGCATTCTTTCCATTGGCTGGCAGAGGGCGAGTCCTCCGGCTCGAAAAAGAAGGCTTGAGTGTAGAAATCTATGAGAAAATGAGCCGACTTCTCACTTGATTTATTACCTCAATAAACATTTTCCAAATGAGTTTATGGTATAAACCGCTGGTTTCAACTCTCCTTTAACATAGCATGGTGGGATTTTTGTAAATTATGGACCCTTTTAGAGTAAAATAGGGCAAGAAAGCAGGGTATGCTTGAGGATGTGGCTAACTTGTGTTTGACAAGTTGTCTGGGTGTGCAGTGCTCTTGGGTTGTCTAAATATGTTGACTTCTGTGCAAAAAATTAAGATGCCCCCAACAAAAATCCTAAACTCAAGGCTTCAAAACTATTGTCCACAAACCAATGGGTGACATCTCAGTGGTTACATCCTTTCCTTTAATACAGCCTATTGGCATTTTTCAGTATACCGTAGTTATGAATGTGCTCTAATAGTTATGAAGCAGGGCTGATTATTCTGCTTAAAGAGAGAGTCTTGTGCCACAGAGGGCTGAGAATAGGCACATGAGGGGAAAATACCTGTGTAAGTAGTCATTAGATAAACTAAGACTACTTACCTTAATTGTAAGTCATTGAAAGGCAAACTTTCCCCATCAAGTAGTAAAAAAAAAAAAATTATATAACAAACCATAGCAGGGCCGTCATTTGCAGTGTGAATACTGCATTTGTTTGCTTTGATGCCCAAACAATCAGTGTGTCAGTGCCAGTTTCTCCCCTCATGTATTCTCCTATGTTAACATGCCGAGTCCTCTCCAGATGTATGGAATAATTACTCCATAATCACACAGTATGTGTTTGTTTGGAGCTGAGCGGTTTGGCCAGGTGATGAATTCTCATTGCCTTTGTGGCTGTATCCAGCGGTGGGGATAATTTTCCAGCAGTGAAAGGTCTCGGCTACTGGATGAATGTGGAAGAAGCACTGTAGTCTTTCTCCATCTGTCTCCTCGCAACCAACAAGTGTGTTGTGTCTAGCTCGCTGGGATAAGCCAGTTGGGATGAGACAAAGTGAGAAAACACACAACACTGAGTGTTAGAATAGTGGAAAGAAGAGCAGATACCTGTCTGGGAAAAAAAAACACAGCGGACGACAACCTAACGCAAACACACAGATCTGTCATTGCACCTGTTCTTGTGAAGTGTGTGCATATTCTTGATGTTGTGTGTGTGTGTGTGTGTGCTTGTTTGTTGGTGTAGGATATCCACCTGAGCAGGCTGTGCACGAGGCGCTAGCAACTGTGAGGGAGTATCTCGATGCACATCACGACAAGGTGGGTATGTACGTACTGTATATGTGTGTGTGTGTTTGTGTCTGCATGATTGGCAATTTTTCCCTACCATTTCCTCCAGGTATTATTTCTTTCACAGCTGTTGTTTTTGTTTTCTGGTGAGAGCGAGGAGACGAGTGCGCTGAGAAAACACATACACACACAATGACAACGCACACAAACATAAATTTAAACACACACTCCCAAGTTCTGGCTCTCATGCTCATGGCCAAGTCTGCGTTTTAATTGGCTCCTTGCGGGACTAAACCCGACTTAACACAAACACACACACGTACACACACGCACAGACACACACACACACTTTCTCTCTGGAGAAACACAAGCGGAGAACAGACAAAATGATGGAATAGATGACTGGAGGGGAGGGACGGAGGGAGAGAACAGGGTGATGGGAGATTGGAACAAAGCGGAAACTTTCCAATCAGTCATTTACATGCTCTAAACTCTCCTCCCCTCTTCCTCCTTCACTCCTTTGGTCTCCTCCCACTCCTCTTTTCAATCCTTCTCCCTCACTGTTACCACCATGCTGTTTCACCTCCCAGAGTGGGTATTGACGATGTTATTGTTAGCACTGGCATCTCAGGAGTCTCTGCAGCAATACCAGTCGACTGATGCCGTCAGCCGCTCCGCTCGCAGCAAATGAACACGAAACATTACACGTCTCGCCACAAAGGACGACAGTCAACAAGCCTTAAATGTCTGTAAATAAGACCAGAGAGCCAAATCAACAAGGTACTTACTTACATTCTGCCCACAAGTAGTTCCACTGTGTGCTTTAAAGGGAAAGAATTTTATTGTAAACAATTGAGATAATGAGACTGCGTTTATTTGCATACATATAAAGTAAGACTGTTCACCAGAGGAAATTAGGTTTGTTCTTTAATTGAACGTCCTCCATCTTACTTTTTTTTTTTTTACGGTGTGTTTTGTTGGGCTTGCTCTGGCTTGGAGTGCTGTAATGTGAAAATTGCAGACACAGTGAGACACAAAATGGACTCAAGACACGGGGCAATTTTCCAACACTCTGCATCAGATGTAATAAAAAAAATGAATTATTTATCAGTGAATCACCAACAAAACTGTTACAAGAAAGTAACGCCCAAGGCAGCTCATAAGTTTCATAGCTTTTTCTTTTTACAAATAAGAATCACAGAAAGTTTGAACAAAACTGTCCATTTCATGGCTGTTCTGAGGCCCAGCCCCCTCACTTACTCTTGCTATGGCTTTTCATTCTCTCAGTAGATGCTGTATGAAGATGAACAATAATTCTTGAATCTGGGGTTGCTGGAGTCTAAACTTCTGCAAAGACAAGACAGAGCAGAGGGCTGTACTACAAAGCAAGATAAGTGGGTTAGCGAGGTATCTGGAGCCTAAAGTCAGAGTTTTCAGTGTCATGAAGGTGGCTCCCTTTTTACCTGGATAGATCTCCATGGCAACTCAGGAGCAGGGAGCGGGAGCAGGTTATGTTCAGAGTTTAGGATTTAAATCAACTGGAAGAAGGGTGTGCCTTTAATCAAATCGTTTCCTGATGATTCTTTATGAGCGATGCAGATTCTGTGTGAAGCCGTGTAGTTACAGTGACGTCCGGTGTACATTGCGTTGTCATGGGAACCCGATGTGTATTTAGTTGGTGATGCAGAAATCACATAAATATGTTTTTATGTTTGGGTCTGATTTGCTGTCAGGTCCGTTTACACAGCTGGTACTGCAGCTGATAGAAAACAGATGAGAAAATGGATTATTCTACTGGTATTTATTACAGAGAATTTTCAGTCAGTAAGATTCATTTTACTTTGATTTGGGCACAAACTAAAGTGATATCCTGCATTATGGGGCAGTGTTGGACAGAAATTCCCTTCAGGACAATATCATGTCTAAACATATGAAGTTTAAAGTTTAACTTTAATGTCAGTTGGCAAAAAGCAGCTGCATTTATCGGTAAAATAAATATGTTACATATGTTTAACAGTTTTCTACCAGCGTTCCTGTGTTGCATCATTTGCAGTCGCAGTGCTTTTTGCTGTCAAAAATGTTTATATTCCTTGTTGTTCTCCGTCCTGAAAACCTGTTGAATATTGAATGTGTGGAAGAAAAGTTACATGATATGTTAAACTCCCCCTTTTAAATGAACGCGCACAGAGTTTGTAGCAGAAAGCCTGAGCTAACAAAGAAAGCTGATAACCACCTTTGTGATACTTGTTATCTTTTGTTTGGGCTTCAGTTTTTGTCTCTTCGACTCAAATAAAGAGTCCTGGCTATGTCAAACTTGCTTCATTGTACAGCCCTCAGAACCGTTAATGTTAGCCTAAACTCTGAAAGCATCCAGATTCTAACAGTAACGGTAACATTGAACTATTAGCTAAAGATGTGCTAACCCTCAGCCTCAGCTGAAGTATCCAGGTTATGATATAAAGTACAAACAGTCCATTCCTCACACTTGTGCTCTGAAGTTTGTAGTTGTTGAGCAGGTTAAAAAAAATACATTGTGCTATATGAAGTCCTGTGTGCGCCTCTATGGAAACAGTACGACCAGAAATATCTAGAAATCTATAATAAAAAAAAAAAAACATTAAATTAAATTAAAAAAGAAAGTGGAAGTTCAACTTGTTTTATTTGAATAAATGAAGAAAAAGTCCAACTGCCCACAGGTGTTACCAAGACAACAACAAAGAAAGAGAAACAGATCCATGTATTTTACTGTTTTTTGTTTCCATACTTGTAAGACCCTGAATGTTTTTGTCATATTACTCTTAGTAACAGCTGAGTAACTGATGGCTTCATGGTTGCAACAATTAGCACAGCATTTCCTGTTTTTGTTGCAGGATCTGGTTAATGTTGGGTTGTTGTTTCTTTAGCTAAATGAGACATTTAGAATAAAGGGATTCTCATGAATTATCCCAATTTTAAGCTTATGTTTTGTTAATTTCAAAATTCATGATAGAATCACAAGTCACACAGGATTAGTTAAGTAACTGTAAGAAAACTGAATTTCAGACGATTCTTTCTGTTTTTACAGTTTCTGACTCTGCTAAACTGTGTAATTTTGCCTCTTTTTTTTCTTTCTTATTTTTTTCTTTTTCTTTAAGAGATATGATTTTCAAATCTGCCAAGATATTAAGCCATAATTGGACAATCACTGTTTTCGGACAAAGTTTAGCAAATCATCAGATGGATGTTAAAACGGATCTTGGGAAGGAGTCCCAAAAATACTTCGAGAAAACTGGGAAATTAACCATCTACTATCACATGTTTTAAAATTAGTTATTTTTTTAAATTCACAAAAGGCTATGCGAGTTCATGTGGCTCCTAAAGTGTAAACGGTCCACCAGTACCAGTGTATTTACCAAAACAGGTCAGTGAGTAACAAATGCGTGTGTAATGTGTTTCTATTAAAGACGAGCAATCTTCAGAAAGCCATTACGTTAATTTGATTTCATTGATAGCTTTAGCTTCTCCAGGCTCTGTGTTGCACTGGTGTCAAAATTAGTTCCCCACTGCTCCGGTTTTGTGGCGCGAGTGCAGGCACCTTAGTGTCGAGGTTATAGATTTTGATTCTTAGCCTTGGGGTTGTAGTTGCATACCACACATTTCCATGTCTTCCCTGTTAGCCTGCATGCAAATCCTGGTGAGTGATGGTAATTGTGCAGCAAACAGGGACTGAAAAACACGGGCTGCAGGCTAGCAGGCTGTTGAAAGATCTGTTCTTGAAAACAATGAGACTTAAACTCCCACACCAGGCAGAAAGTGGTAGAAGCAGCCTGGCTATAAATTGCACTGTTTTGCCCAAAACTGAGAAATCAAACCCTTTGTAGAGACATTAGAGTGGTAGTAATGTTTGTCAGATTCAGAGCACACTGGAGCTTATATCCCTCAAAGCATCTTTTTACTGTAGCTACAGTAACTTTAATCATCAGGCTATATCTGGAGCTGTGCACTGTGCTGAATGTCCAGATACACAGAACATCATATAAATATTATAGACTGCAGAGACAGGATCTAAACAACACAGAGCATAAAGATTCTTTATTGTTGTACAATAGCTGCACTCTCTTGGCCAGTGTCTTAATGGCTGTGTGCGTGATGATGGTGATGATAATGGTGGTCGACAGAATTTTGTGCCAGATTGAGTCGAATACTGTTTCACACACATTAATGAAAGAAACTGAAGGCCTCGCACCAAATTCACACACTCTGTGTAACACTCAGGGGCATGCACAAAAACACAAAAAGTTGTTTTTCTCGTTTATGTAGACATCCACACACACACACACACACACACACACACATACAGAAACACCTATAAACCATCTCTTACCCCTTTCTTTCTCTCTCGTTCTTTCTCACACAAACTGTTTCTCTTTCTGCGTATTTCCAGCTCGCTGTCCCCAGCAGGCAGTGTAATAAGCGCTTTGTCGTGGCATGATCATAATAGGGAGCTAATAGCGGAGTAATGGACTGATGCATTAGCTGCATTCTTCTGATATTGCTGTTGCACAGTGGGACACACTTCTACATTGTTCCCCCCTGCAACTGATGAATTCACAGTTATTGCATATGCTTGTAATAAAGGTCATTTGTGTGTGTGTGTGTCAGCTGGACAGAGTCATCTTCTGTGTGTTCTTGCCGACGGATAAGGAGCTGTATCTGCAGAACCTCCCGCTCTACTTCCCTGCTGGTGAGTTGTCTTTCTCTGTCTCTGACACACTCATGCTCCCATATATATATATATATATATATATNTTTCATTCCATATATTCAGAGTTTCATTCTATATATTCAGACTGTTACACACACACACACACACACACACACACACATATATATATATAATTTCCTAAACGGCATGCCATAAATAAATATATATATATGTACACACACACACACACACACACACACACACACACACACACACTCCTATTTACAGTGACGACAGCTCAGCTCAGCTCAATTTAGCTACACACACAAATAGAGACAAACGCAATCGTGTGATAAATACTATGCATCATCCACTGTGTGCTATTTGCACATCCAGGACATTCACATGTACAGGAGGTCATTAGAAACAAAGTACAGTGTGAACATAGGCTGCTTAAATGTATTTAATTACACTGAAAAAACACCCACATACACAGAGCACAGTGTTCTGAACCACATGAATGCTTAATAACGTGTTTTTTCAGTGCATTCAGACGTACTGACATACAGTACATATGAGGCATCATCATTTACATTAATTAGCATTAATTGGCCTTAAGCTGACAGGCTATTTATTTATTTAACTGATTTAGTTTTTCACAGCACAAATTCCATTGATTAATAATAACTGTCTTTGTGTCAGACATTTGTTGTGCTGAGTTAAGACCCAGTGTTAAATGCCAAAAGTGATATGGCATTAAGCTGAAATGTAAAAATGATAATTTATGTGGAGTTGAGTACGGAAACTATTTTTTGACAAGCTGCAGTTTATCCACACACTGATCTACATCAGTAACATAGTTGCCAGATGCAGTTTTATTCATTCTATTCTATGTAAAGCATGGAGAGAAAGCACTTCACCTTGGTCATGCAGTGGTTAATAGCGTTCTAGGTATTTTATTACTTAGCCGCTGTATACTGTATTCAATCATTCAGATAGTGAAAAAAAAGCCAAGTGTAGCAGCAGGCAAGCGCCATTCAAGACTGACTAAAGTCAGATTCTTCAGACCACTTCAGAAGTATTCCAGGCAAGTGTTGAAGACGCTTGAATGTGTCCTAGAGGAAGTAGTGATCTGTATGACTGAGGATGCAGATGAACACAGGGCCTACAGAGCTGAGCAGAAAGTCATTCTAGATAGTTTTTATATACCAATTAATGCTTTCCTTTTTTTTTACAACCTAGCTGCTGAAGTGTACATTTTATGGGATGTGAACAAAAAGTTCCGAGACTGTGCCAATAAAAAGACTAAAACTCATTTGTGCTGATCCTGAACAGGCCAGTTAGGTCAGTTTGATGCAGAATTTGAAGTTTCCTCTCAGCCTAATTTTAAGGTCCATAGTGAATTTGCAAATGCACAGCTGCAAGTTATCTTAACTTCCAGAGAGAGTTTCAAATGTGGCAGGAGAGCTGGGAGCAGTGTATCGCTGCACAAAATGGTTACTTTGGATGTGATGTGAGCCATATTTAAATCAGGTAGGTTTTATTTTCTTTCGTGGAGACAGTCTTGGCAGTTTCTTCCTCTGAAGAAGATTTTTTCTCTGTTACTACAAGATTTCTGGTGACCTCTGAGCTGAGCAGGACCAACTAACTTACAGCCTGGAACGCTTGCAGTCAGACTGATTATCGTGCTAACAAATGCATACTGTGGCTAAGGGTAAATCAAAAGTGTGTTCCATTGAATCTGAGACACTCGTCTTGAGAAAAGATGCACAATCACTCCCCTTAGCTGTTGTTTTTTTCATCTCAGAACCAAAGTAAAACAATATATTTCCCAAAATGCTCTTTCAACAGAGTTAGAACTCTGAGAGTGAAGAAAGTCTGTGTCCTTCACTTTTCAAGTTTTGTGTTTCTTTTAAATATTTTATTTCATTCTGTATTTTGCCTTCATTTCTGTGTCCCTTTAGCCTGACCAGTGACAGCAGCCTGTTGTGCAGGTAACCAGCATGGTGTGTTCATGTGTAGTTTTTTTTATGTCGACAGGAATAATTGCCGTTAGTCTGTCTGTAGATGAGCAGTCTTTCCTTCTGTATAAAACGTAGATTGTGTGTCATAGAGGGGAACTCTAACTAACTAACATTTCCTCCAAATAGCACATATTTTGGGAATAAATTGCCAGTGTTCAGACCTCAGTTACATGAAAAGTGGCATTCTGTGCATTCCTGAATGCAGCAGCTGGCCTCAAGCAAGCTACTGTACAAACTGTTGCAAAGGAAAAGAAGACGTAAAAGCTTTTCCCTTCAATGCTGAGAAGTGTCTGACTTAAATGGGGGGCACAGACACATTTTTAGCTTCCAAGGTTCTTTCTTCATTCTGCAAATCCTGTCTCACCTGATTTCCAAAATAGACTAAAAGGAAAGTATTGTGGCATCGTTGCCGATTGATCTGTATGGTTAAATGAAGTTTAGTAAATACGTAAATTTTATTTAATTTTATGTTGGCTCGAGCTGTGACATGATGACTTCACCCATTTGTTTTGATTACACCATTGATTTATAGTGTCCTTATGCCAAGCAGTCTGGCTCCTAAGCATGATCAGTCATTCACTCAATTATTCAAATTAAGCATCGGTATTACAACTGCAGCCTTAACCCCTAATGTCTTGCTTTACCACTACTATAAATCAAACTCACCTCTTGCCTCCAAAACATTTTGAGAGAGAGGTCTTAACAGTTCAATGCACTGTGCATTTATAAAATAGTTATGTCTTTCATTTGACTGGCCACACATCTTCTGCCAAACTCAAGACGAGCACAACTATCAGAAAACTGCTGAAGAGAAATCTCACAAATTTCCACCTACGCAGCTTTTATGCAGCTGCACAGTCCTGAATTTAATTTAGTCAAAAATTTGGTTCAGTTATTCAGGTGTAGCCAGGTCACTAAAGTCACCATATTCTCGATACGCAGGAAGAAGTTGGTGACACGGACCAAAACTAGCACCTTTACAATCACCTCTCTTTGTGCTTTCTGGCAGATGCAACGCACTCAAAGAATGTGTTAAAAGCAGAAATAGTCACTGATTAGAAGCTCAGTCGAGGAAAATCAGAGTGTTCACAATACAATGTCGTGTCTGTTCTGAATCTCATCAGTGTAGGCTGAATATTGCTACTCTCAGAGCTCATCACAGGCCGGACCAAGGTTACTCTTCAAACATAACACAGAAGCTCAGAGGCTCCACATGTCTCAATAGCTGCAGCAGATGAGGAACAAATGTCTATGTGTACGTGGCTTCTCCATGACCTTTGGAAACACTGTGACTATGACAAAGTAACGTGAGGCTTAAGGCTGCTGATGGAGTCAGAGTGACCATTTTGTCCATAATCCAGAGCAATAGTGGCAGAAATTCCTCCACAAAATTAACATAAATGAGAAAAAGTTAACACCAACAATTAACTGCTACAAGCAGGTAAACGTCACACACCACAACAATAGATCCAAAGCAGTGAACCAATGCAGGAATACTGTGTTCAATTTTAAATGAAGTGAGAAATTTCCTGAAATGTTTCTGGGGTTTGAATACATTACGCTGTATATTGTTCATATGGTGTATACAGCATATAGCATATTACATTTATCTTCATTTTCTTACAATTCACAATATGTTGTAAGATGCGTTGGCAGCAGCTGAAGTTTAGATCATATACAAACTTGAACACATAAGACAATCAAAAAAACCTTCATAAAATGAGGATTTGCATTTTACTTGCAGTACATGTGACCTGACAGAGAAGGAGTTACAGAAGAGTCAGTCAAAATGAAAGAGAAGCAGCCTGTTTAACATAAGATCAGAATATAATCAACCTTGCCACCATATCTCGCTCGTAAACTCAGACACTGGGATAAGAGTCTTATTTTTCAATCTTTTTGTGGACAGATTGAACCAGTAATGGCAGAAAACCAGGAAGGATTTGTCTTTCTTTTTCATTTTGGTCTCAGGGAAGATCAATTGCTAAAAAATAATGAGATCTTAAATTGTGATGCACTTGTACTTGATACAAAAAGTGTTGTGTGGCTTACAGTGTAACAGTGACTAAGTAGAAGTCACACACTAACACACAGCATCATGTGCAGGTGTGAGTGTATTTTAAGCCAGTCCCACAAACACCTTAATGCTGACTAATACTCACTGGAGCATTGACTATGTATAAATCCGCTGCTGAAAATATATAGTTCCTGATTAAAAAACACTGTTTATTCATGTTTGGGTAAAGTTTGATTAAAAACTACAGTAGTTTAGGAAATACATTTATGTATCTGTCACTTGTTTTTAAAATGCATGTCTTCTACAGAGCTGTGAAAAAGTATTTGCCCCCTTTTTTAAATATTTCCCCGACTTAAATCTTTAAGACCATCAAACAAATTTAAATATTAGACAAAAATAACCCAAATAAACACAAAATGCAGTTTGTAAATGAGGATTTACCGTTTTAAGGGAAAACAAGCTATCCACAACCTACCTAGCCCTATGTGAAAACGTAATTGCCCCCCCTTGTCAAATCTTGAATCAGCTGTGGCTAATCACATTTTTTTGTATAGCTGAATTGAATTCAATTTCAGTGACCACACCCAAGCCTGATCACCTCCAGATCTGTTCAATCAAGAAATCACTCAAATAGAACCTGTCTGACAAAATGAAGTCAACCAAAAAAATCTCAAAAAGCTGCAACAAAATGCTGCGATCCAAAGAAATTCAAGAACAGATGAGAAATAAAGTCATTGACGTCTATCAGTCTGGAAAGAGCTTAAAACCATTTCTAAAGCTTTAGGACTCCAGTGAACCACGGTGAGAACCATTATCCACAAATGGAGAAAACATGGAACAGTGGTGAACCTTCTCATGGGTGGCTGGCTGACCAAAATGACCCCAAGAGCACAGCGACGACTCATCCAGGAGGTCATAAAGGAACCCAGGACAACATGTAAAGAACTGCAGGCCTCCTTTGCCTCAGTTCAGGTCAGTGTTCATGACTCAACAATAAGGAGGAGACAGGGCCAACATGGCATCCATGGCTGAGTTCCAAGGCAGAAACCACTGATGACCAAAAAGAACATAAAGGCTCATCTTACTTTTGCAAACAAACATCTGAATGATCCCCAAGACTTTTGGGAGAATATTCTGTGGACTGATGAGATGAAAGTTGAACTTCTTGGAAGGTGTGAGTCTTGTTCCATCTGACTACAGTAGTCAGGTATTGACAGAGAGAAAATTATAGAATAACCACAGCCCTGTTTTTTTAACAGTTTGAAGTAAATCTCAGGTACTGTACAACACAGGGCGATAAGCGGAAAATCAAAAAGTCTAATATCAAATAAATATATCAAATAAAAGGCAGTGTAGTATCTAAAGTAAAAATTGAGGTTATCTACAGAACGTGGCTGGAAATAGTGTCTGTAATCAATTCCAACCACAGAACCTGTGCTTCTTGGTGGCAGAATTTAGAGACATTCACAGGGAAAAAAGCAGCAGTGAAGCCACTGTCTGCTGCCTGCTTGGCACTAAATGGAAGACAGACACAGTTAACGAATAGCTGGTGAGCATTTGGCAGCTAAAGTACCAGATATTTCCCTCGGGAGTTGGTAGAGAATGAAAACAGAGCTAAAATGAGAGTGAATGTGGGGCTTTCTTTTGCCAAATGTTGTGCTTTTTGCCTACATGTTTGCTGTAACGACTTAGCGAGGTCACAATATATCAGTGTTGTCCGAGGAGTCCGGTTGCTTTTATAATGAAGCTCCGAGGATTACAGTGACCTGGATAACTGAGAATGTACACAGACGTGTATCAGTGTTGTGTTTACGGCTTGTGCCTCTGCCCACAGCTGGCCAAAGAGTCAGTTAAAATTGTTTTTATATTAGCTTTGATTTCACGGTCGGATTGTAAAGTTATTTTATGCAGTGAATAATGAACCATGAGTTCATGCAGCTTCAGAGTTAGAGGGTTTGTTTTCCTACTGCTGTGATGAGGCAAACTCGTAGCTTCCACTCAACGCACTCAAGTTTCAAACTGTGACACAGCGTCACCTCGACACATGAAGCATGAAATCAGCA
Source organism: Stegastes partitus (assembly GCF_000690725.1). Lineage (NCBI taxonomy): Eukaryota > Metazoa > Chordata > Actinopteri > Pomacentridae > Stegastes > Stegastes partitus. Next base: position 19,980 of record NW_007578686.1, read on the forward strand.
CTTTTGCGTCTTCACACCGAGTTGGTTGACTGAAGAGGATTTTTTTTTGTGTGTGTGTGTTTTTGTTTTTTTTTTTCCAAAAACAACGCAGGTGTGTCCCTTTAAAAAGTCTCTGCGAGTGGTTGCCGTCTTTGTCCTCTAATGGATGTGCAGCAGATTTTGTAGCAGCAGTGAGCGAGCAGTAGTGGTGCTTGGCTGGTAGATGGACCGGAACTGTCTGTCTGTGTGACAGAGCTGCTGCAGGCAGGCCTCCAAGTCTCTACTATAAACCTTATGTGTCTCCAACACCTGGCACTACCTGTGCTGGCTGTCCGTTTGATGTGTATGTGCGTGTGTTTGCATGTTTTGAGTGAGTCCTCAGCCATGTTGGACTGAGAGCAACTAATCCTCGCTAACAGATCCCTCTGAAGCAACCACATGCTCCAAAAGCCAAAATGCTATTAACCGCTGCATGACCAAGGTGAAATGCTCTCTCTCAGTGTTTTACAAGTTTCAATGTTTTTCCTCTGTCAGCTCCCACGAAGGCCACTGTCAAGAGTAAACTCTAAGAGGGTGGACTTGTCAGATTTGGTTGCTGTGGCTACACACCGCTACACTCAACATCCAGATCCCTCCTCCTCCTCTTCCTCCTCGCTGTCGACACAGATCAAGACCTTCTTCAGCAGGAAGATAAGTTGTAAATGGCTGATTGCTTTTTTGAAGTGCACACCGGCTCTCCTGCAGATGTTGAGTAGTTTTTCTGTTTTTCCCCCGCTAATGACTGAGGTTAAGAGAAGTGTTGTGACGAAGGTGAGAAATGATTTTGACAATTCTCATGAAAAATCGACTGTGTGTCTCTTGAGCTGCGCTCTCCCTGTGATCACTGGTGACTTTGCATCAGACTTACAACCCCCCCATGAATTATGTGTCTTGTGTGCTTCGGCATTTGAATGCTTGGATTCATGTGTGTATGTGTGTGTGAGCGACACGCCACAAAAGCTTATTAAAACAAATCTCACGGGCTTCTTGAGTGTGTGAAGTGATTATTTCTCTGGATGAGTCAATCATATCAACACTTCACATGAATATTTCCTTCTCCATTCTCTTACATCTGCTGTGAAGACAGAAAGAGGAGGAAAGTAAATTAGTAGATTTAGTCCAAGTAGGTTCAGAGTATTTCTGTTATATATTACTTTATACTTTATCTTCCCTCCCGCTCAGAGCAATATATTATAATATGTAGTTATTATGAAGAGTCAGATTTTACTCACAACACATATGTGCTTCTAAAGTATGATAATTTGTTAATAAACAGCAGCACATAAAGGCTTGGAAGAAGTAGGACTGCTTGTGTCTGGTTATGTTAGATATATACTATATTTATAATGTGTGTAATAAATAATGCATAGTGCAGCAGATGTATGCAAAACAGAGCTACAATGATTAATGGTTAATCAATCAGTGGTGTCTGTTAAAGCAATTGTTTTGATAATGGATTCATCTGTTTAAGCAAAGTATTACTTTATTTATGTAGCACCTTTGAGACCAATGAAATGTAGTTCAATGTGCTTTCCAAGTGACAAAACAACGCACGGTTGAAATGGATGTAGAGAATAATGCACACCAAAACAATAGAATAAAACAAACAAAATAAGTAAGCGTTTCCATGACACGAGAAAAGCGGAAGATAAATGTAATAATGATCTAAAGATAGAAATACATAATAATTATTACACAAAGTATTGTTCATGTTCAAACTGTAGAATGATATTAAAGTAAATATTAATACATAAGTACTTTATTGCTATTCATAATAATTATATGAATTCACACTACCACATTCTTAAAATTGAATATTTTCGGTTTTCTTTGCTCCTCTATAGTCAACTGAATTTATTTCTGTGGTGGAACTTTGAGGACGTCATCTTAGCTTTGGAGAAACACGGATTAACATTTTTCACCATTTTCTTACATTTTTTTTTTTTTTTAGACCAAACAGCTCATCAGTTAATCAAGAAAATAATTAACAAATTAATTGACAATGAAAATAAATGTTAGTAGCAGCTCTAATGCAGAAATATATTTACAAAAAGTCATTTTCACTGTAAATCAAACACATCAGTGGTTTATTTTGGTAGTTTGTACTAAAAATATGCTTTTTAACTTAATAAAATGTATTTTTATTGTCACCATGATTCCACAGAAAGATAGAAAGCTAACATTAAATTATCATTGAGCCCTTTTCATCATAATTAACTAATTAAATATATATATGTTTATTCAGATATGACTCTTAAAGGGCTCATTCTGGATTATAAACTGTTTCTGTTTGATTCCTAAAATCTGCATTGGCTGATTGCATGATAACTTGTGCGCACAGCATTGACTTCTTATCACCTTTTAGGTTCATACAGTGAACTTGTTATCATACAGTTGCCTATTTACACATCGTGCTGTTACAGAAGAACATTAGTATTCATTTGGAGTCATGTTTGTAATATCTGGCTTTTAAGCTGCTACAGGCTCCACTGTGTTCGCCTGCTACTCTTCTAACTGTGTCTAAGTGGTTGATGCCGAGCAGGTAGCGAACAGTCGGTTGTAATGCTGCTTCTCTGAAAACAGATGGATGCTAAACCCCAACACGAAGCGGTCAATTTATGGATCAAGCTGAAACTCTCTGTAAAGTTCTGTAAAGCTGAAGGCAGCTGCATATTCATGTGATGATTCTCTGTGGGTTCATTATAAATAACCTCTCTCTCACTGTCCTGTTGTTTTCTTGCTGTAAGGACAAACTGTATCAACTATAGCTGCTTTAACTCTCCTCGGTCCAAAGTTGTAGAACTGCAACATCTATTTAAATTGACCCTTCATAGCCCAACATCACTCTGAACTGTGTCACTGCAGCATTTCTGGCAGAAAATATTCGTATTGTTAGATAAACCACAGTATGAATTCAAATAACATGGCTTTCCTCCACTGAACCCCCTCAAGTCTTTCTTTTGAATATAATTTCAACCTTTTGACAACTATATTTTGTATATATATCATTTTCAGGGAGACTGCAGCACTGGACTGATTTACTCACATAAAAGGCTCCATCACTAAGTCCTGAGTAAATTCATCACATGTGGCAACTTACAGGGTCAGTACAAATATATGGGATCAAGGTTAAGGCTTAACTCTCTCTTTACTCACCGACCACTTTATTACCTGAGACGTCTAATACAATCCAAACAAACTTGTAACACACACTTCTACTAAAACTACAGCTTTTCTATTCTAGTCTTATTTTAGCTTACTAATTTTATTAACATCATCATCATCACATCATCATACTTTCATCTTATTGTTTTTCTACCAGGTGCTGCATTTATTCTTACATCATGTCATTTTGGGGTTTTTTTCTGAGCAATATCTGGCACAAGAATTTCTGTCAGGATCAGAAAAGACCTTGTCTTATCTTAATCTATAGAATTTGTTACAATTAAAGTTAAATGACATTTCTCAAAGTCCTCCAAAAACCTAAAAAATAAGAATTTGGCTCAGTTTTAAAAACGGAGATAAAATCAATGGTTGGGTTTTGGTACATTTTGCAAAAAATTCCTCTCAACAATTACTTCAGTAAAATTCTGAATGCAGGACGTGTGATTAACTTGTATTATTAGTAGTAAAGCCTTCCACCACTGTCTGCCAGCAATATCATTTTACAGTTTTTCACTTTCATAGCTTCATTTTTTATTTCTATTTTTTTGACGACTGCAGCACCTGTTCAGTTTTAACAACAATCATCCCTCCTTTTTTCTCCTCTTTTATTTCCTTTCTGTCTATGTGCTGTCCAAATCCCATCCACCCTGTCTGCCTGTCACATCGCACCATATGTGTGTTTATGTTCCTCCCTACAGCGCATCTGTATGAGTTTTTAATTGTTGCAGGATGCAGCCATCACGTGTCAGCTGGACGCAGCCGGTGATTTGTGTGAAGCGCAACGAGCAGTTTAGCGAAGCCACCGTCCCGCCCCGCGACTTTCATCTGCCAACAACCATCTTTATTGATTCCAAACAATCTGCCACAGTGGTGCCGGCGCTCAGGGAGGAGGAGGAGGAGGAGGAGGAGGAGAGATGGGCCTGAGGAGGAAGAAACACACTACAAAGACTATCAACAGGAAATTAGGAGAAGGCCCCTTTTTTTTTTTTCTATAAAAGCTTCATCTGTCACAAAGAGGATTTTTTTTTCTCCCCTCTCCTGAGCTCTTTGATTCTCTCCCCGTCTGGGCCTCGGTTTCTTCTTCCTCATTCCTCATCTCTCGTTCTCGCTGTTTTACTCTACAGGATGGTGGAAAAAATAAACAGATGGGAGAGCGAGGGATAAAGAGACAGAGGGAGGAAGGATGTAGGAGTTCAAACTGGGAGAGGGGGAGGAGAGAGAGAGAGAGAGAAAAAAAAAAGGTGGGGATGAGAGGATGCAGAGCTGGCAGGAGGATGGAGGGAAAAGAGAGATGGAGAGGCTGATGAACTCATCTAAAGGCGCTCTGGGTTTTTTTAATAAGCAGCAGACTGTGAAGCTGCTCTCCGACCAGTCACTCTGAATAATGAGAGAGAGGGAGGGAGAGAGAGATGAGCGGATGAAAAGACAACGAGACTCATTATCTTGCGACCAATTTTCATCACTTTCCCGTCAGTAATCTCTCTTTCTTTCTCTCTCGGACTCGAACAGTCCTCTGCTCTGTTTGAGATGACAGATGAAGACCAATTACGCGAACTGTTTAGTTAACTTGAAGGCTGATTCGCTGCCATCTTCCAGAGCATACACTGATAATCCTGTTGGCCCTGGAAATTACTCATCGCTCACAGCCCGCCAACACACCTGTGAGAGTGTGTGTGTGTGTGTGTGTGTGAATTGAATACTTCCAACAGCAAACTCTTTTGTGTGTAAAGGTTGGTGGATTTGTGTGTGTCTGCTGCTTGTTCCGTTGACAATATCCGACGGCAGTGAACTCTCAGGCGCCTGATGAAGAATCATTTCAGGCTGATGACTGCTGTCGCTGACTGTGTGTGATGCCGACTAATGGCTTGCTGCCTTGTCAACATTTTTTTGACACTGGAACATATTCATCGCTGTTCTGCTTGAGTTTCCTCCAGCAGCAGGGAGACGCAGAATAAACTTCAGATTCTTCATGTTTTTGTTTATTGCTTCTGAATCTAAGTGGCGCTCACTCGCAGGATTTCTGTTTTCTTTTCCTTTTTTTTTTTTTTACTGAAAAGCTCTTTGTATGTAAAATGAGGCAAATCTGTGCTTTTGCAATTTCCCAGAATGGTTTTTATTGCAGCAGCGAGCTCTCGTGATGTGGCTCTCATCACGCTGTGTCTCAGCTGCTCTTTGTGTCGCCTCGTCTGGGCACATCACCTAATCGCTCTGTGAACAGATCATTCATTTATATGCAGATTTAGACAGACATTAGCACAAAACTGTCAGTCGTTAGGTGACACATAATTCTCACTGAGAGTCGGACATGTAAGTAAAAGATTTGTTCTTTTAGAAATAAAACTTAAAAGGGCTTCACAATAAAAGTATTGGTCTTGATAGGAATTCGTCCTGCGTGACATCTGCATTTTAATCCGTCAGGGTGGGAAGATTGTCACATTATTAACACTTGCTGCTAAGCTTAAATTATGAGCTGAAAGAAGGGAGGGGAAAGCTGCTGGCCCGCAACTGTGATGCAGTCTTTTACTTTGAAGGTCGGTGTTTTGGCTCGTCTTGCCCTCTGAGAGGCCCTGCACAGCCATGCTCAGTGTGAGCATTGTGATTGTAATTGTTTCAGCTGGTTAGATGTGAGTGAGATAGTTTTTACTTACTACTCCTTTAAAAAGTAATAACATCACTTATTACTTGATTTTTAAAACTAATTTGTTACCTCAGATCACCCTTCAAACCACTGAGCTTTCGGTATGAGCTGTCTAGAAGCAGGCTCAGGTGGAAGCAGTCTACCACTGAGTGCATCCTTCAAATTAGATTCAATCGCTGCATTTTCTCTCTCAAGGTAGCCGGCAGACAGCTTTTCTATGGCAGCTTGACATTGCTTTTTGCGGGCATTTTCTCGATAATGCATCAAAATGAGAGCGAGTCGTCTGTGGAAATCTCCTCGACGGTAAAACCAGCAACTAGCTTCTTCAAATCTTGTCCACTTACCATCTCTCCAGCACCGCATCCTGCCCTGAAATCCAGTTTGTCTTGTTTAGTCCGGAGTACATGCATCACTAACGGTAGAGGTCTGCCTGTCAGAACTGGAGCTTTCTTATCGACAAGTTTTGCATTGCTGCTGTGCTACAGTTTCAGATGCTTCAATAAATGAGATGTTGTATTTTCGCAGCTGAAAGTATTTTGCTGCTGGCACAAAGTTTACAACAGTTTACTTTGCATCTTTGGCTGAGACAAACTAAAAATAATGACAGTACTTTTAACTTTCCTCTCCCTCATCCTTGCTTTTTGGCAAGTAGCTGTCAATAAATTGCATGTAAAAAAAAAAAAAAAAAGGACATCACCATGGAGATGTCACTCACTGGTTTGTGGACAAGTGTTTTGAAGCATAAGTTTGGAATTTGGCCGTGCACACCCACACTGCAGCAACCTGTCAATCAGAAGGTAAGCACACGTTATCATCTATTTTGTTGTAAATGGGACCATAATGTGTAAAATGCTGTATTATCAGAGACTTCAAACTGGAGATTTAGACCTTAAATTCATGAGAAACATGTTTACTGAGGCAGTAAATCAAATAAGAAGTAGGGTCTTTTTCTCATTGACTTCTATGCAGTCAGACTAATTTTTTGGAGCCAGAGGGGTCGCCCCCTGCTGGGTGTCTGAAGAATGCAAGCTTATGGCACTTAAACATTGGCTTCACTTTTCAGCAAGTAACGTCCATCTTGTTATACAGTTTATGCAGCCAACATGACCTGCCCTGTCATTGTAAGATACCTCACTAAGGGGAACAACGCAACAAAGAGTAGTAATGCAATAATGCACTTACGGACATTGTAATCCTTTACAATGTTACGTTGCTCATTAGTGAGCAACGTAACAATATTCCAGCAACACGTTACTGAGTAAAGCGTTCCTGCTCAACGATGGTAGACGTCAGCTGTGGCAGGAATCACTTTCTGTTGTTTTGTATATTCACTGTTTAACTTTTATTTAGATTTTCAATTGTGACATTAAAATTAACCACTGATGTGTTTGATTAATCTTCATAGTGCCCTTAAACACTTCCTGATTTGAATTAATATGCTCATTAATTCCTGCTAACAACCCCACAATGCAATGCGTCGCGTTTTACAGATGTGGAAATTAGAGTGGTGTGACTCTTCAGATGAGTTATGATGCAACATGATGATGATTCATACAGTGAGCCTCCAAAATCTTCATTTTGCATTCACATGATACACAAACACACAGTCTTTAATACAGACTCTGCAGTGGAATCAGAGCAGTACAATTATGTCTCTGTTTAGCATCAATGTAAACTGCTGCTTTTCTGCTCAAAGATTGTGGGTCAGACGCTTTAGTCAGGTTTTTGAAAACTGATTGTTCTATAAAAATAAAATGCCATCCCTAGCTGGTATTATACGACAGACCCCTCTCAGGTTTTTTTTGTTTTTTTGAAGAAAATCAGCTTTTACCATCAAACAGAAGAGTTAGTCCCACAGGCTGGACTGAACACATTGTGGAGCTCTTTTGTTCCTCAGTCTGTCAGGATCTTAAATAAGAGTTTGGGTCAGCCTGAGTTTACCTGTGTGGACTAAACACAGATTAAACCAACTGCTCTGCAGCTTTGTTTTTTATTGTTTGATGGTTTTGTTGCTTGGTTAAATTATTGTTATCGGTGTGAAAATATAGGGGTCGACTTTATGTGTTATGCTTGACTGACATGTCAATGACTTTAGCTTTCTTGAACTACTAATGAAGAGGCAAATTAAAACCATTATCATCCTAATTAGTACAACAATCAGCTGCTCAGGTGTCTAATGAGACAATGTTTGAAAATCCATGTGGGTGTCCTTGGTCTTTTAAAGCCTGGAAACACCAGGACCTCAAATGGTTAAATGTTGTGTCCTGTTTAATTGTTGCAAACATGAAATCTTCTCAATAGGAAGGTGTCTCAACACAAGGGACTTTTGAGTCCAGAATAGAGAAAACAAGCATAACTAATTTGCTGCATTCATTTAGTCACTTTGATTTAACCTTCTCTGGACATACAAAAGTGCAATAGTTTGCAGACAGCTGGGAGACAGGAGTCCATGGTGCACATTTTTGAATGATCTGTGTGAATTTATTGTTCTGTAAGGAACTGAGCTAAGCTTAAAAGATAACGGTAATTAAGCTCATTAGTCATTAGAGGGTTTTTTTTTTTTCCCTTTTCACTAACTGCTCGTGGATGAGTGAGTTAGGACAAAAGCCTGCAGCCTTTTATCTGACACACAGCACAGTGTCTCACAGAGGTGTTTCACATCTGTCAGTTCACTGGGAAGTCAACATGAGCACAGAAACATGCTACATTTATATTGTTATGCGCAGACCGGTAACACCGTTTACGGAAAACACTGTAACATAAAACAAAAATAGTGGCAAAATACAGAAAAAACATAGATGGAAAGTCTTTATTGTTATTGTATTGTGCAGAATATAACAAAATGATGAGAGTGGCTCCTTATTGATGCAATGAGAGGCAAAAGAGCAACCTCACAAACACACAAACACATAAGTAAATAGAGTAGAAAATTAAAAAAAAACTAAATGTTCAGATCTAATTTTTGAGGTGGTGGGACTGTGCACCAGTGTAAATGTCTCTTATTGCACTAGAAAGCTATACAATTATTGCAAAATTGCTGCAAATCTGCAATGTTACAGCAACATTAAAATACAATCCAGTAGACATTATTACCAGGGAGTCAGCTTATTGAAAATGCGTAACACAGCTAAAGAGACTAATTTAGGATTTTTAAATGATTTGGCTGCAAGACTAGCAGTAGCAGCAGAGTCCACAGACGAGTCATTAAAACCCAAGAACCAACAAGTCTGAACTGAAATTTCAAGCTTTACTGCACAAATATAAAGTATACACACACAGGTAAACTAGAGCAGCATTACCACGGAAACAATAACCGCTGTCAGCAGTGTTCCTGCACTCCAGCTTTGTCCTGAGGCACACTTATTCCTTGCTGCAGGCACTTCTCTTCCCGCCTCCTCCGGCCTGCAAGCCTCTGAATCTGCAGCTGTGGGATGTAGCATCCCTGAAGGGTCTCACTAACCTGCTGGCTGCTGGCAGGAAGAAAGTTACAGTTCCTGATGTTCAACATTCAAGCCGTCACACATTCGAGAGCTGAGCTTTTATCAGCTTTACAAAAATGGTAAGATGAGGTATTTTTGCAGGTGAGTCTTGTTCGGTAAAAGTGCACTAAACCAATAACTGAATGGAGGTTTAGGGCACTGTTATACGCAATTATTTAATCACTTAACTACAGTCATAAGCACTGCTACAGGTGGCTCTTATCTGACTAAATGTGAGTGACAATCATCAATGTGGGATGTGAGTTTTTCAAGCAATGTGAGCAAATGAACAGAGCTCCAGCATATAGATCCAGCATATAGACGCTGATGATGAGCAGTGGCTACTGAGAGCCATGTTGGACCCAATCAGAGTCCTGTGCAATCGTTTGATAAATGGCAAACTAACATGAGCCATCATACACTTTAAATTCTGAAGCAATATTTATGCTTTTTTGTCAATCTACTGCCATCTGTTCTCAACAAACAAACAAACTGTAGGCTGAGGTTTACAGTCCACTGTTGACCTCATTCATTTCATCATAAAGGTCCATTCAGAAGCTTATTAGAAGTTGTCAATTATCACAGGATCTATAGCAGCAGGGGCCCAATTTGTCATCAAATTGTAGCTGTGCAGAGTTTATTGTTGACCTTGGAAACAGCTTCTCATGCCTTCATGTCAATACACATAATAAAATGCTCCTTCTATATAAATAGAACCTATCACATAGCCGTGTGTAGGTACTTAAACAGTGACTCATTGTTGCGCTGAATCTGTACCCCAGTGCACTGGATGTGAAATGGAACAAGGACTACGAGGTTTATTTTGAGGGAGAACAGTGAAGAACACTTCATGATACAGTCCACGGATTACAGTGTAATTTTATTGTATGAATAAAGTACAAATATGCACTCACTGATTCCAACTGGTGCTTAAATGTAGATTCTAGAGAAGAATTCAGAGTATTTTATATATATATATAAATACTGCATAGCTGTGGAAAGAAAACCAAAGTTTGGGAAAAAATGGTGTTCGTTCTGTGTAATTAAAAGGTAAAAAGGGGAGAAGAGCCTCATATCACATTACAGCCCACCCACCTCATCATTTCACTGTAATTAAAAGAATTAATAATTATGAGGTTCCTCATTAAACATTAAAAATCACCCGTGTTTGATCCATCCATATCTGTGTTATAAGACTAGATTACCTTATTATGATATAATAACAGAAACCTGCAGTAGCTGTGCGTCTGATAAAGGTACATTTGTGAAAATCTGATATGAGCTGCTCAACAAACATGCTGCTCACAGTAAACTTTAAAAGGTATAATCACATTTCTTGTCTTTATCCCAGTGTGGATATCAGAGTGTGGGCGTAGCTGTCTGCTGAAGGCGAACATGTGCGCTGAGTGCACCTTTTTTTTATACGCGTTTTCTCCTACACATCACAATCATGTTTGTTAATGAGTGAGACTACAGCATATAGTTTACATTATAATTAGCTATGTGGGTTCTCACTTTCTTACTTTTTGATTCGACAATAAGAACAACATTGTTAACACTATTTTCCTCAAACATCTTTTTTTCTGCAGCACTTTACCCTGTCTGTACAGGCGAATATTTACAAAAAACATTTTTAGAGTTTCATTTATTCCACTAAAAGGCCCAATTGTTACTCCCTTGTTCCCCATAGTCTTGATTTCTTCCACTGTAGCTACATTTAAGCACCAGTAACAACCAGTAAGTGCCTGATTCATATCGAAATTGCACTTTAAATCACAGGCCGTGTTACCAGAGTGTCCTGCTTTACCATCTAAAAAGTGAGGAGACTATATATAATACCGACATATTCATATGCTGTTAAAGCAATATGTGAACACCCTTATCATTCCATCACATCAAATATACAGACACAACAAAAGAAAATGCGCTTCTGTCCACTTACTTACAGACTGCACTGGATATATGTACATGGATAGATATACCGTATATAGAGATATAGTGAAACCAATGCCAAGTTACATTAAAATGCAAACCTACTCTATAGCTATTCCTCCAGACTCCAGTGATAAATGTCAGATTCCTGATGATATGTGTCTTCCTTGAAACACAACAGCAGCTCTGGGCTCCTTTTTTCTCCTCAGTGCTTCCCACCTTAAATAAAAAACTACCAACGGCACCCAAACATGTCTGAGGAGAGGAAAACCTGTTAACAAAGTAGCTCCACGCAATTCCTCACTGTGCTGATGTCAAACAAATTATAGGGAGGTTAAATTAGTCCTGATGTTGCTGGAGTCAGACCCCTTGGAACCAATTCAAAGAACCCTGCCGGGCTCTGGACTCTGGTTGTGGAAGAGTGTTGGTACAGTATTCAGATGTGTGTGAGCAATCAGTATGTATTTCTGAACCGCTTCGAGCCTTTAGAGGTATTTCTCTTCTCAGAAAATTGTGAGTCAGCAGCAAAAAGTGGGAGGAAAACAGCGGTCGGCACTCAGAGAGGATGAGGATCTGGCAGTTAGGTGAGGTGGGTGATGTGTATGGATGAGGCCATGATGGAGAGAGCGAGAGAAGAGGGAGGAGAGCGATGTTTACGGGTGGGGGGTAGCGAGGCTAGTAAACTGCTTGTGAAATGAAAATGGCTCTTTAGCAGAATCCAGGACACTTGGGCGCTGCTCTGGATCAATGTCTCTGATTTACTGTCTGAAAGCCTGTCAGAGGGAAAGAGAGGCAGTGAGGGGGGGAGACGGTGGCCAGGAGGGGAGGAGGGGAGTGAGGCTGGACAGAGAGAAGTTAGAGCTTTGAGGTAGAAGAGTCCTTTAATGGAAGGAGAAAGAGGAGAAACGGTAGAGGTAAGGATGGAGAGGGAAATTGTCCGTCAGCCTGACAGTGCAAGGCGGCAGAATCAGAGGGATTGCTCCTCAAGTCCTCGCGGCCAAGATACAAAATCAATCTGTCAAGACGATGGGGAAGGGCAATCTTGTTTTGTGCAGAGAATTGGTGTGGCCATTTGGGGTAAAATCAATAGGGGACACATGGTGCTTCTTAAGTCCTTACTATCCCACAGAGGCCAGATTATTGACAAACAGCGGAGTGTACGTAGGCAGTACACAAATCCTTAACTTGACCTGTCTGTAAGGAATCTATCTTCTGTTGGTGGCCGAAGAACTGGTGGAGTCAGATGAAGGTGGTGCTTTCTGCTGTGCACTCAAAAATAATATAAATGACATAAGGCGACGGTGGGGCAAAACAATTCGTCTTCTACAATATCTATCTATCTATCTATCTATCTATCTATCTATCTATCTATCTATCTATCTATCTATGCTAATATTATGCTAACTGTGACAAAACCAGCATGCTAATGTTCAGAAGGTTATTTTTCACCATGTTAACATCACACTTTAGCCTTTTAGCATGCCAACATTTGTTAATTAGCACGAAATACTGGTATTTCCCAACAACCACAGCTTCAAACTGCAGCCAATGCCAAAGCACCCTCAATCGTCCAGTAAATTTACATCTACAGCGACTTTTATCTGGATAAAAGCAGTTGTAGATGCAAAAATGTGCAAAAACACATAACTTTATGTCCGGTCATTCATCCATCCAGACGTCCCACTCCTCAGCAGCGCTTTTCTTGCTAATCCGGGGTGATTCCAAGGTTCCTAGGCCAGATGAGAACCAGAAGAACCAGCAGAGAAGCATGGCCTCAGACTCGAGGTGCTGACTCAAACCTGAGACACTTTGCACTCTGTTGCACCCACGTTTTTGCTCAAGGTCAGTACCCGATGAATCCAACAGAACCACATCATCTGCAAAAAGCAGACTTCACTCTGGCCCGTCTGTGTTAATAGCAAAGGTATGTCTTTGTGAGACTTAAACGCAACATTCTTTGCCATTTGATCCCAAATTTCTACAGGCGTAGCAGCATAAGCAATGCATTTTTCCTGCAAGAATATTTGAGTCATTCCCTGTTTTTAAACAATGAGCTACATACCAGTGATGCTGTATGTGTCCAGTCAGGTTTTAAAAGTGTTAGACTACAGAGCCTCAGGCTCTACTCATGTGGGTGGATGAATACTGTGAAATACAATACAAGTTTTAAAATACATCAATACTAGATATCACAGTAATTATTAATGCACAAAAACAAATATCCATGTAGTGCTGTAGTTAATATCTAAAAATGCCTCATTGACTTTTCAGTCATTCAACACTGCAGAGAATAAGTATGAGTTCTAAAGCTGATAATTCCTTGAAATTCAGTAAAGTAGCAAGTTAAAGTTACTGCTATAACACAAACATTGCTCACATGTATTGTTGTTTGGATGCTTTGCAGCTTCACTTTGGTGTTCCCCACTTTCTTGAAGCACGGCCAAGAAAACAGCGGGCAAACAGACGTGCATTTGTATCCTTGATTCCTTACGGAAGTCTGAACAAAATTTATAACCTTGTACAGCTAACATGAGTGGAGATTCAATGACTAGACCAAATATATCTTGCCTCAGATTTGTTCAGACTTTGGTGGATTTTTAGGATTAAAAAAAGGTTTATGCAGCCCACCTCATACAACAGAAGACTTCTCCACCCCATTGGCTCATTGAACTGCTGCATCAGGAAGGAGGTCTGTGATTGGAAATTTTTCCAGATTTCAAGTGTCACATCTCTGCTCCAATCATGCTGTAGGCTTCAGATCAGCTCCGATGCAAACCAGTAGGTGACATAACTGCATGTAATGTCCATTTTACACAGTTTAAGGTCGATCTTGAGACGGATATGAACGTCTGTACCAATTTTCACACCAATCCACCCAGTAACTGTTGAGTTATGTGACTCCAAATGTAAACCTGCTGGTAACAGTCAACATGACAGTATCAGTCATTTGGATTAAAAATCATGAATGTCTGTACACATCCAGAGTGAGTCCATTTAGTAGATATATTTTACTCAAAAAAGAAAACAGATGTTGCCAGGCTGATATTATACCATCACCAAATGTCTGCTTCTGTCAAACCAACCTGTTGAGTTTACTGATACAAAACAAAGAAAACAGCTAATGCTCATATTGGAGAACCAGACAACCATTGTTATTTTTGCCTTTATAAATTATCAGTCAATTCTCAGAACAGTTGCTGATTAATTTTTTTTGAATGGGTTAATTGTTGCGGCTCTTTCTATCATATCTAGCGTTCACTGTTTCTGAACTCCGCCGGCTGTGATTTGTCATTGTGTTTGTTACAATGCGTTTGTGTTTGCCTGAGAATCCATGTGTATCAGACTGCACGAGTCTGAGCGTGGAGGGAGGAGTGTGTTCCTTTGAGTATATCGCTCTGTCTGAGCCGGTAACACACACACACAGACACACACACACAGGTGGAGCTCAGGGACCCGGACGTTAGAACGGACGTCTCGACAAGAGTGTTTTCCCGCACCCTCGGGACACCAAAAGTCTGGTGGTGGTGGTGTGGAGGGCTGTTTTATTTTTATTTTGAGTGTTTAATGTATTAAAAGGGGCCGGGGTAATGAATTATAATCTTTAATGCAGAAACCGATCGATACCACCCAGAGAATAAATCAGCTTTTACTGAGAGCGTCAAAGCCCCTTAATACACTAGGGGAGAGAAAGGGAGTGCATGGGGAGGAGGAGGCGGGAGGAAGGGAGGAGGGGAGCAGCGGGGACAAACTGTGAGCAGGAAGGATCCCGAATGAAGGAGAGAGAGAGAGAGAGAGAGAGAGAGAGGAGGATGATGAAATAAAGGAGAAGAGGGAGTAAGAGGTAAAGAGAAAGGGATGGAGGGATGGATGCAGGCAGACGGAGGGAAGTTATAGATGAACAGACTCACCTTTGGGCTAACCTCATTGAGTAAAAGCCCCGGTGAAAGCACTGAGATTCTGACAGTTTTGTGAGCGGGCGAGGTTGCAGGGTCAGCCGGTGTGTGTGCTCACACACTCCACTTACTTGTTATTTCTCCACCTAGTTGCATTGTGTTCCCTCTCAGTGATCCCCTCCCCGACTTCTGTTGCCTGGAGCAAAATATAATTAATTGAATTACACCACCACTTCTCGATCAAAGATCACCTCTCTTGTCTCGGTCCCTGCCCACCGGAAGGGGTCTGCCGGGAGAAAACGCCTAACAACAATCCATGAATTATAACTTGTTATTAACCCAAAGTGAAGTTTTCAGTGCTGTGTGCTGTGTCTAAATCAGCCAGACTGCAGAAACAAGCCAGGGAAGATCGAAAAACAGCCTGATTTGAATTCAGTTGACAGTTGCAAAAATTTCATCTCAAACAAAAGCGTAATGCACCTCTAAGGATGCCCAGCCTGTTCAGTCAGCGGACTAAATGGTTTAAGCGAGGGTTTTTGGTCACTGGAGACTCTTTAGTAAGACACAGTCATTAAAATTTCAGTGCTCAGGCCAGGACTGGAGGTAAACGGGCAGAGAGGGGTGATGAGGAAAGTCATATGCGGGCCACAGAGGTGAAGAGAGTCTACCTTGTTAGAAAAACGAAAGAAAGGCCTTCACCGAGACAGAGGAAATAGAGAGAGAGAGGGCTTTACAAGAGGAGGATGGCCAAAAACATCGAAAAGGAGGGTTGAAAAAGTGATTTCTGCTGATAGAGTTACACCCCTCAGGTGCTCAATAATTAAGCAGCAGAGCAGACTCGTGAGATCCAACCGTGATGTCAGCCAAGGCAGCCATCCATCATTCATCGCTTTAGGAATCAGGGATGGAGATGGCACTTAATCACTCATTTTGTGGCACAGACTTTCCTCTCACTTTTTTTTTTTCTCTCCAAGGCTTTTTTTTTTGACTGATTTTGTGTTGCTGTTGCTTGTTATGCTCACAGGGACAAACTTTCTTTCAAAATGCTACTTTATTTCAGTCAGAGATTGCAATGAATAAACAAGGGTCAAACTACAAATGAATTCCTGCTTTTTATTCATTCTCTTGTTTGAGTGGCCTTTCTTTAAGAATTTTGTGATAATGCACCAAGCTTTATAAATGGAGAAAAATAACCTGTGAACACTCTCACAAGGCTCCACTGTTGAGAATTTAAAGCCTTACCCTTCACTTTTTGTCTGTGGGCGCTGTCTGTCTGTGTGCCTGAGGGCGTGTGATTGTTGCATTGCACTCATAATAAGCCTCTGAGTGACTGGCAGAACCAATATCTTGCTATCGCTTTGCCCTGCGCTCGCTCAGGCGGCTCGTGTGCAGCCCCCGTCATGCATCTCAATTCCACAAACACAATGTTTGGAGCTGAGAGAAGGGGCCTGCTTTTTGATTAATGTCACCATGACAACTACATAATTCATGAATTGTATTAGCAATCCATTTGTCATTTGCAAATCATAATTCAGGATGTGTGTTTGGGGAGGGCTGGCTGGAGAGACAGAGCTACGGCCTGCTATTATCCTCTGCGTTGTCTTCTGCGCTCAAAAAAAAAAAAGCAGCCCCAACAGAAATGCTGACGTATCCTCGTCCTAATCTGGGAGGCAGAGGCTCTTTGGAAGCTGCTTGTCTTCTAAGAGGGCCCTTTTAGCTTCATGATGAACTCTCAGGTCTGCTCATTTTGAAAGCTGCATGCTAATTCCCTCCTCTTCATCCCTGTGTCTGTCTGTCTGTTGACAGAGGCCTGGCCGGCTCTACACTGACACCATTTGGTGCAACAGTGAAAGAAGATAAAGAGGACTCTCGTTAAAGCACCAGTGCACATCATTTGCCATTAGATCAATGGCTGGATTTACACAGGAACCCTGAAATGAAAAGAGATTTTCAACCGTATGTGAGCCAGATGGTGGGGTTTCTCTGTGTTTATCCTGCTGTACACAGATAAGATCCGAGGGTTACAAGGAGGTTTATCATAAGATTTATGTATTTACTTTGCCTCCTGCATAAATCTGACCCTCAGAGTGAAACTGGATTGAAGATGACTTAATCATTTTTTCTCTGTTCTTAACTTACATCTTGCATTTTTGCAGCTGGAATCTTTATACTTTGGTTCACCTTGTTTCAGAGTTTCACTTTATACATACTGGTATCTTTCCTTTTTACCTTAAAGCATATCTCATAAAGAAATGTGATCAGCTTTTAGAAGTCATCCTCTTTTTTTTTTTTTTTTTTGTTAAATTTGAGTGAGCCAACTGTAAGAAGAGATGATCAGGAGGAACAGCAGGAACCCTGAACATTTTTAGTTAATCCTGTAAAGGTTCTTGAAAGACGAAATGAAGCACTTCAAGCACTGAACTTTAATTCTCAAGAGAAATTTGCATATGAGAGCTTTTACTTCTACCAGCTCTGCTTCACTTTCCTCTACAGCTGAGCCACATATGTGTTATATATGTTGCGCCTCATGAAATCTATGCTGATGTTTCTCTTTTTTTAAAGTTTTTTTTTGGCCTTTCGTGCCTTTATTATTTAGTACAGTGAAGAGAGACAGGAAAGTGGGGGAGAAGAATGGGGGAAGGACCTGCAGCAAAGTGTCATGAGCCAGATTTGAACTCACAACCACTGTGTTGGGGACTTTAGCCCCTGTACATGGGACGCCAGCTCAACCAGGTGAGCTATAGTGGTGCCCCAACGCTGATGTTCTTGACGTCCTCTGCAGTTGTCTGTAATTAAGTGGCTCCACACATATCACAGAGCTGTTGTTTATGAGTATCTGATGAGATTTACACAGCAAATAGGAAACCTTGAAACTGACAGAGTTTAGTAAAAGGTTACATCTAAATACAACTGAATCCATCAATTAATACCAGCAACAATTAAAATGTACAAGGTACTGTTGTAAATAAATTTTCATTTTACTTGAACTCTGATAAGTTAGTCCTTGACAACAATGCTACATGCTTTTGATGATGAAGTTGTGGGAGCAGAAACACTGAACTTTTAAATAGTTACAAAGACAACTTTTTTGATGTTAGAAATACTTTAAACACTACTGTTTATAGTATATATTTTAAACAATTGCTTTGTGGGCATTAAAAACGTACAGCTCCTATATGAGAAGACTACAAATGTAGCAGTTTGGGCACAATACTTAGATTCATTCATATTTCAGTAGTTGATTTTGAAAGTTTAAAAAAAAAAATACTGGTGTCATGTTCCATTTATGTAACACCTGAGTTAACTGCAATACAGTCCTACACTGTATATAAAAGATGGATGTACCTACCATGATTATTGGTTTGTGGTCGCCATCGTTAATCACAATCAATTACAAGTAGCCCTAAAACATGTGCTGCTTTATTGTGTATTTTGCTCTAAATAGGACCATAACTTACCAAATAAACATCATGTTGTAATGAAGGGTATTTCAAAATAGTGTTTGACACCTTAAACTCATTAGGAAAATGTTCACTAAGGGAACAAATGAGAAGTAGAATCATTTTCTTGGACTTTTGTACAATTTGATGTCGTTTTGCAACCAGTGGAGTCGCCTCCTGCAGGCCTGTAGAAAGAATGCAGGTTGAGGACTCTTTCGTATTG
>NW_007578686.1:39171-80666 GCF_000690725.1 Stegastes partitus
GTTTTGCAACCAGTGGAGTCGCCTCCTGCAGGCCTGTAGAAAGAATGCAGGTTGAGGACTCTTTCGTATTGTCCTTATTTTTCAGACCCAGGGGCTACATCCATTTTTTTTTTTTATATATACACGACAAATTTTAGAACCACAATGATGCCTTTATCAAAACCTTTCTTGTCAGATTAGTCATTGTTAGCATTACCAATATTAACAACAAATTATGCAGCAGTTTGCTCATACAAACAAGCATAGAAACATTTCCATGGATAGAAGTTGCCCAGTAATGTGTGCAGCTGATGTGAGACACAAATATGACAGAAGTGAGTTAATCTAACTACAAGGAGCATTTTACTTAAAATGTCTAACAGGGAGCTTAGAAGTTCTTTCCTCCTACTTCCAACCGAGCGGGACATAAACTATATATAAGTATGTACAAATGTTTCAAGATGTCACCCATAGGTTTCCTAAACAGTGTGGTGACTCTGGGCATTGCCATCTTGGTCGTGCTGAACTCCTCGCTAATCCAAAATTCAGAAAGAAGTGGAGCATGAAGAGAGCTGAGGCTGGCCATGGACTGTCCTATGATAGCAGCTGCCTGTCAATCAAAGCTGAACTTGAAGTCTTAGAACAATTTAAACGAGTGAGTGATATATAAATTAACCCCCATACAGTTGTCATGAACAGGATCATTAGCTATACAGACCAAAAATGTTTTTTTCTACCTGGCTATAAACACATTTGTTTCTGCTATAAAGTTGGACATTTTAACATGGGGGTCTATAGGGGTTCACTGCCTCAAGTGGTCATTTGAGGAACTGCAGTTGGTTTCATTTTTTACGTTACTTTTTGAGTGAGGTATACAGATGCACTGTTAGAAAAAGTTCTGTTCCAGTCCACAGTTTTTGATTATTATCATAGGTTCAAATGTCAACAGGATTTTGAAAGGTTTTCACTTGACATAATGTTCACTGACTTCTCAATTATAGCTTTTAGCTTCGACTCAGTGGCTAACATTATCTGAGAGGGCTGGTACTCAGTGTGTTCCCGGCTAACCAGACAGACCTCTTCACTAATTTCCTGAGGTTATCACCAAGTCCTCCAAATTAAAAAGCAAAATACATTATTAATAATTCCCATGCAGGATTATGCATAAGTGTTTTCTGATCTGAAACTTGTGTGGTTCAGGTTGTGGTTAATGCACAACAATTACTTAGTTATGGAAAAGATCATAGTTTGGGTTAAAATTACCATTCTATTAGGGTTATCAGACAATAATGGATTGTTCAAAACAAACTAGTGCTGACATTATAGGAAATGAAGAGAGGTTTCCTGTGGTGCTGAAAATGTTGTAAATGGAAAAGAGGGAATAGAAAAATCACTGCATTTGTGCTCAATTAAGACACTCTGGGAGCTGAAAAGCAAAGACAGATATTGTACATAATAAAAATTAGTTTAGCTCATCAATTGATTTGTATTAATATAGTAGTAAACGTCAGCTTAGAGAGATGGTCAATAACTCACCATGGATTGAAGAATTTATTTATTTGTGTATTCAAAAATACTAGGAGGATCTTATGTTTAAAATATTCAGACACAGACAAAGATGCATCAGAACAGTTGGCTTGGAGCACATAATAGAAAACCCTTGGTTTTAATTCAGCTGCTGTGAGTCTGTTGTTGTATCTCGAGCCATCATGGTGTCATCACTGGAGTGTTGATCGTCTGAAATGCAAAGATCACATTGAAAATGAAACTGCATGTTTTATTAAATAGATCATTAGCTGTATTTTGGAGTGATTGTAGATGTTATGATCACTCCAGGCACAGTTTTATTTTACAGTTCAATTTTTATCCTGCATGACGTTTGACTTATTACCCCATAGATCTTTTTATCTGTTCACATCACTCACAGTGTTACACAGTGAGCTATTTTTTTCTTTTCAAGTTAATGAACATGCATTGCAAAAATAATCCCTCCATTATCTTACTTATTTTACAGTTTCTAGGGCGGACATTTCAGGAAGGTGTGCAGACATGATCTTCCTCATTCCACTTTCTCGTCCTCACCTCTCTCTTCATCCTCCTCTGCGCCCTCCGAACTGCTTGGCAATGCTTCTGCCTCCTGAGGTGTATTACTTTCACTTCTCTCTCCCTCCCAGAGGACGGTCGAGTTGCTTTGGCTGGAATGTTGCCGCAGGCGTGGAGGTGTCTTCTGGTCGCCGGGACTAAAGGATTGGGAAACTCTAGTCAAACCCAGCCCCCATCCATGACGGGATCCCAGCTTACGACGGCCCCCGGAGCCGGAGCGCGTGGCGGGAGTCCCAGGAAGCGAGATGTCCGGCTCTGGCTGGGATGATGAAGCTTTTCTCAAGGGAGACGGAGAAACCGGAGCACTGCGTGGGTCTGAAACAGTATGAAATAAATTCATGGTTGACAAATGGATCTGTGTTTTTACAAAGTAAGTACAGTGTTACCGGTGATGATGTGGTATTCAGTAAATCACTGGTTAATTAATTATGTGAGTATCATTAACATACTAGACCCTCTCCATGATGATTTTCAGTGTCTTTCACTGCATGCCACCAAGTTTCAGGGATTTTCAGGCCGAGGCAGAAATAATTTAGAGAAATGTGGTAACTGTGGCTCATTTGGTAGAGCTGGACTGCTATGAACTGCAGGAAAGCGCTAAAAAAATAGTGCTTTATTTTAAACTTTCTAGTGACCAGTTACTTAGCTAATATCTGAACAGTTAACTGAAAATGCTTTGTGACAGACAGCGTTATTGTGAATAACTTTGTATAAAGTACTATTACATAAATGTAATATGTAAATTTTACATTTTTCATAATTACATTGCTTTGCCTTTATCCATTTGCCTGAGTAACAGATGCACAGATGAAGGAAGACTGCTAACTTTAAATCCTCCTACTTAACATTTATGGTATATAAACATGTAATAACTGGTTTATAACATGCATTACTACAATGTTGTAGAAATAAGCAGAGAGTGAGTTTTTATTATTTCTTAGTTTATTTCATTAAGAATTTGTCATAAAAAATAACTGTGGAAAAAGGGCAAATACATATTAATTAAAGCTTTAAAACATCCTATATATCTACTTAGAGAGAGAAAACATAGTCTGTCATAGTCTACACGTTTATAGACTCCTGCATATTTTCAGCACTCACAAGAGCATCTTTTTACACTTGCTACATGCTGTGTGAGAGGAATTTTCAACAAATTCAGTGCTCACAGAGTGCAAGAGTTCACTTCTTTTGTTCTTATGCATCATGGAGTTTGAATTGAGAGTTATGATAATTATGATGTGTGCTCACTCGAAAATGTGCCTGCAGTATGGTCTAACAGCGGTTGTAGGTGTTGTTATGTCTGAGTTCTTTAAAAACATAAATATAGTAAAGATATATGCGTATATTATAACAATATACAGGTAGTAGTGTGTGTGTGTGTGTGTGTGTGTAATTTAGAAAATGCATTGCAAATTAGTTTACTAAAGGGCTTGGATATATGCCTCACCTTATATTAAAAAAAAGTGATCGTCGCTTATTCAACAGTAGGTCATGTAAAACAGCAACGACAGACTTTTGTTTCAGGGTTAATGTTCGTGGGAAATGTCACCTCAAAGATATATAACAGCAAGAAGCTGAATTTGTGGGAAATGTCTTAGCTGGCTCTCCACTTCGGAGAGATTTTCTGCTTCTTCTACTTGTTGTGTAGACGGGAGATCAAGTCTCTCTCTGGGATGCAGGCTCAATAAAAAAACAGCAGTCGTCTTGTCAAGAACACAGAAAGACCCCCCACGTTTAGGAAATCAGGGTTTTAAGGTGGATAATAGAAAACACAATGCCAGGGAAAATAAAATTAAATGAGCAACAATATTAGTATGTCAGAAAGAGAGAAAACATATTAAGAATGCAGGTTGGGGCTTAAATCCAGGCTTTGAAAGTGTCTGCAGAGAGTTTTTCTACAGGCTCTCAGTCAGTAAATGCATAAAAAGAGAATGAAGCCTCGCGAATCTTCTCCTTTCAACATGTGGTTAGCAGAGAAAGCCGGCTTCACTGAGTCTTGGCACTCTACAGGGAGAGATCTAAGGAGAAGGGAGTGGTATCAATGCCGACCACACTTGGTAGTCATGAGATGATTTGTATGCATGCCTGTAGCCTCGCTTGATGGGGTGAGCATGTGAGCATATCTTTGTGAAAACCAGTCGGTTGGTGTTTGTGTGTTTCTCGGTGTGAGAATGAGGCGTAGTGCGCTGGCCTCTGTGCATGTGTGTATGTGTGTGTGTGTGTGTGTGTGTGCGTGTGTGTGTGTGTGTGTGTGTGTGGGGTCTCACCAGGCTGAGGTGTGTGTGTGTCTGATGTAAATTCAGTGCTGTCGGCCAAGTTTTCCACGCTGCCCGCGGCGGTGAAGAGGGCGCGTCCCTCTCTTCCTCCTCCCCGGGGTTTGATTAGCTTCTTCATCCTGTCTGCAATCCAGTTAGATTTCCTATGAGGACACAGAGGACAGGGACCATTTACAAAGAGGGATGAGCCAGGGGGGTGTGTGTGTGCGTCTGTGTGTGTCTGCACGCTGACTTTTCAGAAACAGTGGTGGGATGCCAAGTGTCAGTGGCTGCATCTTGTTCACAAAATGCATTTTGTGCCACGTTGTGTTTGTTTTCTGATACAACAATTCAAAATAAGAACAAAATGCTCCTTAAGGTGCCAAATGCCATTTGTTACGCCAGGAAGGTGTTTGTAGAAAATACATTTGGAAATGCTATAATTAAAATGTCATGACCATAATAAGCTGTAGCACTTGGGACCAAATACACTTTCGTATTTGTCAAAGAAAATGCTCTTCGGTGGTTTAGTGCAAGGCAGGTTACACTGCAAAAGCAAATACAAAAATAAAGGATAGACCCACTTACACTTGATTTCTGAGGCAGATAATGATACTGATATTTAGGAGTTTATATAAGCAGATACAGATCAGACATAAATAAACAACTTGTTTTGTTTTTTAAGTGGGACATGCTACAGTTGAAAACTCAACTCGTCAGTTTGGTGGACAAACTATGTAAATGAGACTGTTTCTAAATTATCTCCAACCTACTTTGGCACTTCTGTACTGCAGATTTCTTGTTAATTATCTGACAACGTGTACACAACGCTCTACAATGAGCTCATTTCCAATATATCAGTCCAACTCTAATCGCGATGCCTTTTTATTTTCCTGTGCTGACATGTTTTGCTAATGAGTGCTACCCTCCCCCTCATATAAAGAATAAAACATCATCCTTTGTTGTGTAGTGGAAGTAACATCTTCTGTTACCATAATGGGCAATAATACAATATATAGAAAACATTTTTTTAAATCGAAATACATTGTATTTTGTACCGTAATTTGAAATCCTACTGTGAAACCCTGACATCTTGCAGAACTAATTCTGCAGACGAATGTAGGCGTACAACCTAAACTCAGTTTGATGTCCCACAAAACCCTTTATGTAAACCCAAATGTATTCAGAGTGAAGTAACTATCTGATAGGGAAACATCACCACACAAAGCTAGAATAGGGAAAAATAATGTGTTCCATTTTTCTCCAGCAGTACGGAAGAAAGGCTTTGAATAAACATAATAAAACTGATCTGAAAGGAAAATATCATGATTTAATTAAAATGGTTGCTTTGTATTCGCTTGGTCTGTCCAAAAGAAAACCACCTCTGAGAGCTGATAAGTTGTTCCAGCTCAACAAAGTGTCAAAAAAGAGAGAGGAAAAAGAAATAAAAGATAAACTAATGGATAAAATGATGACCTCTTTTGTATGATTTTGGAGTGCAGCTATCTCTATCAGCTGTCATCAGAGTAGCTAAACTGTAATTTGAAAACATGTTTCTAATTAAATTGTGACAATTCCAAAATGATTAAATTATTATTATTATTATTATCATTATCATTATTATTTTATTATTATTATTATTATTACACACCTGTGCTGTTCTGGCAGGAAGTCAAATATTATGGTGCTTATGATGTTCTGTTTTGTTGACACTGTCATGGAGGAAAACATTCAATTACACCTTTTACCACAGAAGTCATACTTGTGTTGAACTTGACTGTATTACGTGTATTCAGAGGTGTTTCTGATATCCTGCTTCCTTCACATAAGGAGGACAAAACAGTAATGCACTTCAGTACAACACCACCTTTAACTATGACCTCCATTGAATCCACACATTTCTGACAATGTCAAGAAACACAGAGCACCTTTAAAAGATCATTTCTGTTTATTTGAATGTATCTATTGTGTGTCTATGGGTCATACTACTTTTCACTCTCCACTGTAGAGATCAGAGCAAAGCAAAAAACACCGTGTACTGGAAAAAAAACATGCAAAGCACCCAACAGCTCCCCAAAAGTATTGACTTTTGTATAAATCAATTTAAAACGTTTATTTAATTCTGGGTATTTTTTTCTGGACAGTTTCAGTTCAATATTTAGTCTCTTTTAACTCAGTTTTTGGTCTCCACTAGCTCCTGAGGGAAATATCTGGCTCTTCAGCGGCTCGGTGCTCCACTATGTTCACTAGCAGGTTGCTAACTATGTGTCTGTCTGTCATCCAAACACTCATTATCTCATCAAATGTCATTATTTTGAAAATATTAATGATATTCTTTAAATGCACAGCACTGTCCAATCATCCGGTCTCAGCAGTAGCCTTGCATTACTCACTGCAAGGCTATTGTTTTACTCTGGTGTGCACAGGTGTAGTTAACAAATATATTTGCATAGGTATGTGTATTTATGAGTACTTGGCCTTGCTGGTTGGAGGCTGCATGCTGGGCTCGAGGACTCTATACTGATCCATAATCTTCTCCACCAACTTCTGCTTTTCCCGCCGGAGCTCGCTCAGCTTCTCCCTGGAGGAAAACATACGAAGCATCAGAACAAAGGGGATGAGAGGATGAAGGTCTGTTTGATTCATTTCATGCATGCATTATGAGTGCCAGTTGATGGGATTATTCTGGAGGATGTACGCAACGTGGTTCTCGGTGTTTGATTCAACCATTTCTTATAACCTCCCTTCTGAGAAGTGGAGCCCGCTGTGATGTTTGCACTGCACTCTTTATTAACCAACACATCAAAAAGGAGACCGCGTGTAGATGGATGTTAATGCACTGCAGAGGTTTCGGGGGTTCGAGCTACGCTGTGCACAAATACAAATCAGACCATTGATGAAAAACAGCCCGTATATGCTTTGAAAAACCATCTCCTGAATGAAATATAATGTAATCGCTGACAGTAAGAGCTGATTATTACTGATGCACAGATCAGAGGTTGTTAATAGAGACAAGCAGCGGTCATAAATGGAAATGTTTCGTTTGGTTTCAAGGGCTCTGGACATTTGTAGCAGCAGTAGCAGCATGGTTGTGCTGGTCTTTTAATCACTCGTTTAGTCGGTCTACTACTTTTGTCCAAACTGAAACGTCTCAAAAGATATTCTGTAGATAGTCAATGAACTACGAAAAACACGGTTATGAGCAGTGACAATATAGGTTCTGCTGATAGAGT
The DNA here is from genome assembly GCF_000690725.1 of Stegastes partitus. NCBI lineage: Eukaryota > Metazoa > Chordata > Actinopteri > Pomacentridae > Stegastes > Stegastes partitus. Next base: position 46,742 of record NW_007578686.1, read on the forward strand.
AACACTCAGGCACTGTATTGATTTATGTCAAGGAAAGCTTTATGGTGATGTATTGTTTTATTTTATTATTTTTTTTACTTTTATTCATTTATTAAACGCAGAATTCTCTTGTGTCTTTTTTCTCTTTCCACCATGCTATTTAAGTGCAGACTTTTTCTTTGCTTCTTTAAAAACAACCTGCTGTACATCATGGTGTGCACCACCACAACTACAGTATCACATTTATGAAGTAAGACTGAGTTTAGAGTTTGATAAAGCACCTTGCGAGGCGAGTTCGACTCATTTTATGAAGGCTTATGAGGCGTCTTTCACATGTTTGCTCACTGGATTCACAACATTTCCCCCTGCATTAGTTCTGAAGGGAAAAGTCGTTGCATCATTTGCTCAGCGTCACTCACAATTCAAGCGATTCTGTAAATCAAACAATCTAAGCTGTCTTTTGCAGTTTCCCAGCTCTGCGTTTTGCAGACCCTTCCAAAGGAAAATAAACAGAAGAGTCCACCTGAGACAGCTGAGTGGCAGGAAACTTACATATCTGTGAAGTGTATTGAATCTGCTGCAGAGACGGTTTAACCGAAATGTGCATCAACAGTTTTGTAATCTGCACTGCACGGGCCAGATGGTATTTGGTGCATTTCTTGGTTTTCACATGCACTAATACTTGTCAGATTAATTTGACTGTTATGTCATCTTGTTTGAATTTTATCTTTTCATTGCAGACTACTCATTGTTACTCATTGCTCCTACGAAAACAGACCAATCTGGATGGGAGCCTGAGTCAGACTGTGACTTCACTTCGTTTTTAATGGCTGTTTTTCTAAGTGAGAGAAACTGCTGGCTGTGAGATAAAAACATCCGTCCCCTTCCACCCCTGATGCTCTATTTGGACTTGTATCCTGGTGTTAGTTTGGATTAGATTCTCACTCCTAATGAACCATACCACAGTTGGCTTGGCTCAGGACAGAGCCCCGCTCAAAAAAACCTGAGCTGCAGGAATAAACACTCCAGATTGAAGAAACTGCTCTAAAAATGCACTGTGCACCATTTTGTTCTGAACCTCAGACTTTGGGATGAACACATCAAATATTTCAGATGGAAACACTCTGATTAGAGGTTTAGGAATAAGCAGTTTTGCATTTTTTATGGGTGTGAAGTCTGTCTGACATATAATTACCACAAAAATGTTTTTAAAAACTTTTTTTCCCCCAAATAATATATTCCAACAATACTGATGTTTTTGTATTCACCTGCAGGCAGGAGGTGATAGAGTGGTACTGGTTCAAGTCAGCTTTGATCAGGGCTAAAGGCAAACTGTCAGAATAAAAACTTGGCAGAGTCTAAAGGTCACCACCACTTTTCCAGAGTGATGCCACAGCATAAATAAAGAGTCACATCAACAATAAAAGTGCCTGATATTAGTGTCTATACCAGTAGGGACATGCCTACCTGAGGGATGCTTTCAAAGTGATGCGGTGAACTTAGACTTGCTAAATTTCCACAGCACATAACATTAACATTTATCTGAAGCCATGTTTCTGGCCTCCTGATGAATGGAAATGCAATATTTATTCTCCTTTTAGCTCTGTTTTATCATTCAGCAGCTTTTCAGCAGCTAAATGCTCCTGTCAAGATGTCTTGTTCTCGGTTGTTTTTCTCTCCCTCTGTCCCCAGCCACTTCTCATTTCCCCCAGGCCAATGCATGTCTTAAGAATTTTTCAGACCTGCCATTCTCCGTCTACCAGATGCCCACAGACTCTCCCATCGGCCCCAGTCACCTGACTCCCAAATCCACATCTACACCGGCCCGATTCCACCTGCTTCTGGCCAGATCATCAGTGTTGTTGTGTGTTTCTGTGTTACAACTTCCTAAATCTGATTCTGTGTTCTGTTACCTGCAGCCTGGTCCTGCTCCCCTGTCCCTGATTAGTTTTTCTCAGCTACCCATGTTCTGACCTGCTGCCAGTTGGTGACCTGCCTTTTTGCTTTGCCTGTCTGGACTTGTTTGCTTGTCTGAACTGCCCTCCTGCTGCTAAATTGTGAGTAACAATTTCAGTAAAACCCTGAATTTTTCAGAAGTTTTTGTTGAAACAGCTGTCGGCTGCATCTGATTATAAACTGAAACTATGGGCTGAAGGATACGAAACGGCCTTGTAGAGCTGAGAGGAGGTCATGTTTCCTTTGTGCTTTCTGTTATATTAGTCTGACGCATGTGATGTAGACTGCGGGTATAAACCTGCCATTAACTATCCATTTCACTTGGCTTTCTCCTCTCCTTCCGCCATCTACATGTTATAGTTTTCAAAATCCCATCAGGAAAAAACAACAACAACCTACCACACTGAAAGTTTCAAGTTTTGCAAAAGATTTGCATCGTGCAGTGAGGAATTAGCCATTTTAATGATGGTGCTTGCCTCCCTTCGTGCAAATTCAATTCCTCTGTCATTATTTTGAGGGAACACATTTGTGCATCTGTGACATAGCTCCACCCAATACGATTGTGATGTATTTAAAGACATACAAACAAGCCAGAGCATGTTGTTCTCCTATCATGATAATGAGGTGCAGACATTCTGTGCTGCAGAATAGTCTGACTATGCAAAACAAATGTAATGTTTACTATTTAATGTTCCTCACAACATACATATTCTTGAGTCTTGATAAATGCATTCAATGCATTTTTGCTGTATTTTTTTTTATGAATTATTGCCACTAACTTTGGGGCAGTTTAACAGTGTCAAACTGTCATCAGAAATACACCCACAGCAATAAAACCACCTTCCTACTACTGTGTATTTGTGCCTCTTCATGGACACGCGATCACTAGTGTCTCAGGTTCTGTGGTGTTTGGATGTTGGTGGCAGGTCCTTTGGGTCCTGTGGGTTGTGGTTTTGGGCCTCTGTAGATCTCTCATGTTTCGGTGCATCCCGCAAATGCTCAATCAGATTGAGATGTGGGGAGGTCGGATGCCAGATCAACACTTTAGACTCTACAACTTGTTTCTTGAGATGTTCTTGACCAGTTTTTGTGTTGGATTTATTGGATGGATGAGGCCATCAGGGAGAGTTGTTGCCATGAACGGGTGCACTTGGTCTCGAACAATGTTCAGGTCGGTGGTACATGTTAAAGTAACATCCACATGACTGCCATGACCCAACGTTTTTCAGCAGAACATGGCATTCTAACAAGATAATGACTCATAATGCTGATATCGTCTGTCAGTGGTTCTAATGCTGTGGCTGATCGGTGTACATAGCGTGTGACTGTGTGCTCTTGTGGACGTGAATGAAATCCGAATAAAGCACTGGCCTGCTCACAAAAACATAAACTCTACTGGACACCTTTAACCTCCAGTGGTCTCAAATGTTGCCCTAAAACCTTTCTCAGCCAGCTTTAAAATGGGATCTGACAATATTTTTTTCACAAATATGCCACAAACATACATGTATAAACTCCTCTAATCAAATCCAAGATCATCCGTCCGTCTTGTATCTTGTGATATCCTATTTATGTTGTTATCGTGTCGTCATCTACTTTTTCTATAATTCAGTGTGATCACTTTCTTCTATGTGAAAGTTGTGCTGATATGGACAAACATCCAAATTGATTTCTGAGTCTGAATTATGCATGGCCTTTGGGCATGCATTTGTAACAGAGACCCACCAGTGTTGGAGGTGTAAAAGGCTACAGATGTTGCATTGCAGGGTGCTGGACTAAAGCATGCTGTGAAATAATATGACTTTGTTAACAGTGACATTTTTATCTTGAGACAAAAGTGATCTTTTTAAGGATGAAGGCTGAAAATGAAGGCAAAAAAAAATGTATATAATCTCTGAGAAGTCTAATTCATTAGACTTGAAGAGTGAAGCCAGCTCTGCATGCTCACTGTTAGTTCTGGATTAATTCGCTACCAGTCTATTGCTCATTCAAAAGGGTGACTGCTGAGTGCTGCCGGACTGTGAAATTGTTGTCTCGCAGTCTCCAACCTTCATAGAAGTGCTTTAATGTACTAGATATGAATACAGACTGTGTTCCTGCCTATAAACTTATAAATGTTAACAAAATGCATTTGCTCGAACACATTACATCAAGTTTTCTCCTGCAATAGCACAACGTTAGGAAATCTGATTTCTTCTTTAATCCGTTTTTGCTTTCTTGGTTGCAATTCACAGCGAAACAAATGATCTGCTTTGGTTTGTGTGTGAGCATGTGTGTACTGACTGGTACTCCCGCTGCTGTGAATAGTGCTGGTCACGGCGCTCCAGGCTCTGCTCCAGTAAAGCCCGGTTCTCCTTCAGCAGACCCTGGTTCTGCTCCGCTAAGTGCCGGTTCTCCTCTTCCATGTTCCCCTTCAGCTGGGTCAATAGCTGCAGAAAAGACCATAAATTGAATCATTTTTTCCTGCACAGACAGTGTGTGTGAGCATGCTTAATATGATGTAGGAATGTGGTCCAGAGACAGCATGTGAAACACAGGACAAACAGAAAACAAACAGGGGCAGAGCTGCTGACAGAGGGGAGACCATCATACCCAGCCGATGAACTATATAATCAGCAATATGGTTCATAAACACTACATAGAAATTGCCAAATTATGTGCACTGGACCATAAAAATGGAATACCAGTGGAGAGTTTATCTTTTTAAGCCCTTATAATATCTCTGTGAGGACTTCTGTGGTACAGTTTCATAACTTATAAAGAGCTGAAAATACTGCACTCCTTAACCCCTCTATACAGTGAGTGCATGCTGGCACCTGTAATATCTTTACATGTAGCACAAGCTGCCAATTAACTAAAACAAAGGTCTGTACTAGAAGAGAACAAACCACAGTTTTCATAATGGAAGAGCCTGGAGTCTCTAAAACTGGACAAGGTCAGGAGTGCACCAGGAGCATGCTCATTGTTTTCCTCATCATTATTGTGTGCACAAGGACACATCTTTGATGGGCACAGTGGCCAAATTTAAACCAAATTCTGTTTTCATTTTTATAGGGACTGTCTTTGAACGCATCTTGAATCATACAAATGCAGCGCTCCAAGTTATTATCACTTTATAAGCTACAAACATGTAAAATCAGGAGATTATAAATGCAACTGTTGTTTTATAATCAACAAAAACATCTCCACACCCTTCTGTTTTCTTTAAAACTAAGTACTACCATTCAAAAATCTTTGAACATCGTCCTTCACCATCAAAAAATCATCTACTTTCATCGTATCATGCCAGAGTCTCAGCACATAACAAGGAGGAGGTCTGTCTGCCAGTCCCAGGTGTTGTTGCAGCAGCCAAAGCCAAACAGAGTCAGCAGAATATTCACAAAACACCCCCACACTCCCTTCAGTGCCGAGGAGAGTGAACACCACGGGCCCGAATTCATCAGTTAACAAGATTTAACTTTGCAAGAACTAAAAATAACACCAACATTGTCACAGTCAACAATTTGTCTACATAACATACCTGTTCTTATCAAGCTTATCCCTGGTTAAGATTAGGATTAAGATACTGACAGTCAGAACTGCAGCTACACACAAAAATGTTGTTTTACTTACCAACGAGTGGAACCAAAAAAAACCCAGATTGTTTATCTACTTGAATACAACTGTGCATAAAATGTAAAACTTGAAATCACAAAGGTACTGGGGTTGCAAGCTCAAAATGGCATGCAGATCTATGTCAAAAAAATATTCCGTAACTTACAAACACTTACATGAAAGATCTTTTCAAACAGTGCTTGATTTAATTAGCTAAAAAAGGTCAGTGGTTCTGTTCGAATGCTCCCATACAAGAAACACTACATTAGAGTAATGCAGGGAAAACAACAGATGCATAACACACTGCATGATATTAAATTCAACTTTTTATATAATTTCTACCTTGAAGGATACAGCACTGACTGTTTTTTAATCAGTAAAAATCTCTTTGGGACAGTGGGGTGAGTGTGGGCCGTGGGTGCCCTCCGATAAATCCTGTTTTTGGACAAAGCGGACAAGAAAGCAAAAGGAGCTAGAAAGCAAAATATGGATCGGCAAGGTTCTCTATAAAGGAAGATTCACATTTAGCTGAATAGCAGTCAGCAATATTGAATTTAAACTGAGGAGGCACACAGAGAGCTGATGATCCGTCGGTGACTGAATTGCCAGGGCAATGGTCACACAAACTGCAAACTTTTTTAATAAAACTCAAAAACTGAGAAGCGAGAGGTCACAGCTCTCCAACACTGACTCAAAGACTGACATAACCACAGACCTCACAAGTGACCGCAGAATTCATTCAGCTGCTTTGTCTGCACAAAAACTGAGCATTCAGAGTCCCAACATGTTGTCTGAAGCAGAGTTTCCATCAAAGCAACCAACCACATCGCAGGTGAAAGAAACACAATGGCAAAAGTAAAAAGAGCTCACCTCTGAGCCTTTTTCTCAAAAAATGTCTAAGCTTCGAAAAATCTCCAAGAAAGCCTTAAAAAGGCAAACATTCGAGATAAGACACAACTTTATTGATCTTGAAGGAAATTCTTCAATATGAAAATGTTTAACACTTTTCAGTATGATTAGGATTAGAAAACTCTTAGAAGAGTTTACAGCCACACATTTACTGAACATCTCTCCAGAGTTAACGTGTTTTTTTTTTTGTTGTTGTTTTTTTTTATCCAGGCGGGCTCCATCGTTGTTTTACACTTTTACTATCATGAGAAGCCTGGATGTCTGGTTTCCAGGATTTAAGCTTTATACCTGCTGTATAGCACAGTGGGGGGCAGAGTAAGAGTAGACAGGGAGAAATTATTTTCAAAACGAACATGGTAACAATGGAATTTCAAATAAAATAGCAGTTCCATCTGTGTGCTTAGCACTATGTGTAACATTAATTTGCCAGTTTCAAGGAAGAGTTTGACATTTTTGGAAATACTAGTTTATTTACTGTAGCCCTGTGATAGACTCGCGACCTGTCCAAGGCCTTCGCCCAAAGTCAGCTGGGATAGACTCCAGCCCCCCCACAACCCCAGTGAGGATTAAGTGATGTATAGATGATGGATGGATGGATGGATGGATGGATGGAAGGATGGATGGATGGATGGATGGGTGGATGGATGGATTGCTGAGTCTCAAATGAGAAGGTTGATTTTTCTGTTTCCAGACTTCATGCAAAGATAAGCTAACCTGGCTCCAGCTTCATATTTAGGTTAAGAAGTGAACAAGCACATAACTGTTCCATTACAGATTGGTATTGTCCTAACTGACAGATATGGGAATGGTTCAACCCACTGTCAATGATCCACAGAAAGAAAAACTTGTAAAAAATTAATTTCAGGCTGCGCAGTATGACAGACAATCTGGCATGTGATGCTCTGGATGGACGAATATTGTAGCCATGACAGTAGAATATGTTTCAAGTATGAATGTTTCTGCAAAGAAGCTGCAAATTCTACAACGTGGATGCTTCAAACACATTATGAACCAGCTGCACACAAGATCTACACAGTCCCCACAGTTACAAGGTGGACATCCACGATTAGTGTCACCACTTCATCAACTAAATATAAAATATGTCTCTGACCTCCTTTTCTGTTCCTGAGTTATGCTGTTGAATAATGGACAGAGAACTGTTTTTGCAGGACATTACAATGTCCCAGTCACGTTAACTTTTGACCTTTTGGATATAAAATGTCATCACTTCATCATTTTATCCTGTTAGACATTTGTGTTTGAAATTGTCTCATGATCAGTGCATGAATTCTCGAGTTATGGTAAAATATGTTTTGTGAGGTCAGAGTGACCTTTGATCACCAAATTCTCACTCATCCTTGAGTCAAAGTGAACATTTTTCCAAAATCTGAAGAAATTCTTTCGAGACATTCCTAAGGTATTGCTTTTACAAAATGGCGATGGGCGGACAGACAACCTGAGTACATAATGCCTCTGGCCACGGCTGTTGCCAGCATGGAGGCAGGAAAACTGCCAGATCTGCGTGTGTTTGGACTCCATGAGACCAAGTGATTTAGGAGTGATTTCATAAGTAGCTGCAGAAGGAAGCATCTGCTGGATGACTTCTTAAACCTTTTATGGAAAGTCAGTCTCCACCTGTGTCATCCCTCTAACAACTGCTTGAAAAAAATTCAGTGCTTGTTTTAGAGCATTACACACAAGACTTAAGCTGATTTGAAGGCAGAAATGCACCTACTCCGAAATAGCAGCTTGCTATTCATTTTCTTTTTAGATCAATATATCATTTTTCTCTGATATGCCAAGCTGAAATTGGCTTTATATCAAGTGTTCCCCTCTGATGATATGATAGCTGTTCCTCCCTGACCACAGCTATGTAAAACACTCTCTAAAACCTGCAATGAATTCCTAATAAATTTTGTTTAATTGCCCAATAATGCGTTTGACGAATTTGTTTTCATTTGAAGAGGGTAATGTATCCGAGTGTCTCTGCTGTGAAGCATTAAATCCTGTTTTGCATGTAAATGGTCAACCGGCAGCTTGAATACAAAACACCTGTGTGTGTCTGCAGGTGTGTGTCTGTGTGTGTGTCGGGTTCATACCTGGTACTGGCTGGTAAGCCGGGCACTGCTGAGGTCCAGGCTCTGGTTGGTTTCCCTCAGGGCGCTCAGCTCCCCCTCCAGCCGAGTCCTCTCCAGCTGGGATGCGCTCAGCTCTCCCCTCAGCACTGAGCCCTGAGCCAGCAGCTCGGCCTGCGACGCCAACCACTCCTTCTGCTGGGCCTGCAGCCTGCAACACCGACACGCACCGACAGTGTTGAGCGTCCTGCAAAGTGCTCGGTGTCACCGCTAACTAAGTGCTCTCAAACTGAAGCTCGTTATGCAACGTGACGAGTCCCCACAAAGACGCGAATCCAATAGATAAATCTGACAACATCTCAGATAAAATGGTTCAGGGAAAACATTTTGGTAAGTGTTTAGAAAATAGAAGCAATCTTCTTTGTTTCATTTTGGTAATGAGAACTGAGAGAACGAGACAAGATGAAACCATTAACAACTGCTGAGGGAGCGATTGAGTCATATTCACTAATAAACGTTTTAGCATTTTATTTTTCCCATGTGGACTAAAAGTTATTTTGGATGAAACTTCAAAAATGAAAATATTCACATTTGAGAAGATGGAACTAAGTGTTGTTGCGCACAGAGAAAACAAGCTGTGAGCGCAACTGCAGTAAAATGATATCGATCATATATATGTACTAGATTGATGTTGTATTTGTATGTGAGAGAACACAGATAAGGCTTGAAATATAGGTGTTGGTGTTATAGTGGTTAGCATAGCTGCCTTCCAAGCAGTTGATCCAGGTTTGATTCCTGGCCAGTGCAGGGGTTTTGGGGTGTACTATATCTAAATAACAGTAAGCACTCAACAAATGGCCGAGCATTTCTGTTTTGAAGTTACAATGGACCCATAACATTCTCAAAAAAGACTGATTCAGACTTCTGGATAGCAAATGTAAGCAACTAGTCCTGCCAGCTTGCAGGTTGAGGCTCTCTGTACCATTATTTTCAATGAAAAAACTTCTAATTATGTGACTTTGATACACAGAGTTGAGTTTTTAGGGATTTAATCAATGGCCAGAGAGAGACTTAAAGTTAATATGGCAAAGTTTTTAGCTGGCGACAGTTTTGGAGCAACATTATTCTTCATTTAGAGTCCTGTTTCTGTCCACCTGGTGAGTATTCGTTATCTGTAACTCTGTTAAACCAGCTCCGGAGGGAAACGTCTGACTACACTATGTTCACCAGCCAGTCGCTGCTGTGTCTGTCTGCTGTTTTGTTCAGAGACTGTTAGGGGGGGGTTTTGTTGTTTTTTTTGCTGAAACAGCCGCCTGCTGCAGCCAAAAAACATTACGCTATGAGATCAGCGAGTGTGAACCAAAACAGTAAAGTTGTAGCCAGACAGCTAAACAATGAGCTCACTATGAAGCGCCATAAAGCCGAAGAGAGCCAGGCAATAATTCTCTGTAGGTTCATCACTAAGGGAGCTTCCTCATTTGATACTTCCAAGTCATTTTGATACACTGCCGTTATAAAAATATAGATCATAGTCACCTTACAAAAGCTTTCTCAAACGATTCATTTATGAGTATTTTTTTAAACCAATTCATTAATATCTTCTTTACCTGATTCAACGAAAATATTAAGCTATTGAATGGGTATAAGAAGGATTTCAAAATGCATGCACATTTAAGTTTAATGTTGTATTTATAGCTGCACTACCCTGTCATCAGCTTGGCAGTCCATCATTTGCAACCGTCTGTCAGTAATCAATTACATCAATATGATGATGATGGTTGATTAACTAATTATGGTACACAAGTATCTTATGATGACGATCATTATCATTATATACCCATCAGCCATCAAGAGGAAATGTAATCAGACGCACAGATGTGATGAAAAAAGTGGTTTAAAATCATCTTAAAACAATATGCAGCCTCAGATAAATTCACATTTGGCAGAAGAATCCAAATAAATCTTCTTTTTTTTTTTTAGCTTTCACTTGCAGGTCTTATGTCCTGTTTTTTGATGTTCTGTGCCTTGCTTTTCTGTGCTCAGCCCAAAGGACCTAAATCAGGAACAAAAATGCATTCAGTGCACTATATAGTGCATTTGCATTCAAACTGATTCCTGTGTTGCTCGCTGTGCTTCATATAGAGGCATTACTGCTGCTGCTCCCTGTATTCAAATGAACATGAGCGCCGTGAAAGGATGATCAGATCTCATGAATGTGATGCAGAAGAAGCTGGCTGGATTTATTACCTCTCGTTGTCTTCTTTCAGCTTCTCCAGCTCTCGCTCTCTCTCCAGCCTCCTCTGGGCCTCTGCCTCCATCTTCTCTCTCTCCATCTTCATTTCCTGCTCTCTCTCTTCCAGCCGAGTTTTACCATCTAAGAGCTCCTTGTACCTTGAGATTTCGAACACAATATTCACCCGACACACACAAAAAAGAAAGACTTAAAATGTGTGTCCTTAAAAGATCCAGGTCGGGTGTGTGGGTTTGTGAGTTGTGCTTTTGTGTATTTCAGTTTTGGGAGAACTGAAAGTCCTCAAAACAACAGAAAATATGCCTTAAATCTTCAAAGTGAGGATTTCATCAGTCAGTGAGTGTTTGTACCTGCCCTCCAGCTCCCTGTGCTGGGCCTCCAGGCTGCGGTTGTTGCTCCGTAGTTGAGAGTGTTTGTCCAGCAGCTCCTCCAGCTCCACCTCCTGTCGCTGCTGCAATGCCGTCATCCTCTCGTGGTCTCGCCTCAGAGCCTCCATCCGGGCCACCGACTCCTCCCGTTCCCTCGCCCACACCTTGGACTCGGCCTCCAGGGCGGCACACCGGGCGTCACTCTCGCTGCAGCGCGCCAACACCGCTGCATGCTGGGAGTTGAGTGCTGCTTGATCCACCTGCGTGTTTGCGTTTTGTATGTGATACAGAACAGAGAGGCCATGTCAGTAATTCTAGATTCATTTTAAAGGTTAAACAGACAGCCAAAAAGCTCAGAAGTTACTTTACATTTATTACCCTAAGATTTAGATGACTTAGATTTAGATGATGTCTCAGTGATGAATATGAAGCCAGAGTAGTTGCGAGCCAGCCAGCAGAATAAATTAACTAGAATTACTGCCTTACAGTTGTATGCCTCCGTAATCCATGTCTGTCCAGCCTCATATAATATATGGAGTGAACACTTTGAATTTCATTGAAAGATTTAAAACAGAGTCAGATTTCTTGTCTGCAATGGCATGTTTGGCCAGTAAAGCTGATTGAACACAACACTGTAGCCATGACAATGCGTCAAATCTGAATGTTGCTGCACGGAATCTACAAATTGTAAAACACGAAAGCGTCACACACATCTTCAACCCAGCACCACAGAGAAAATCGGTTTCAAGGTGGAAATCCAAAATTAGTGTCACCACTTCAACCAAATGTTAAATCTAGTCACTATCCCCCTTCGGGTAATTAGTTATGGCCTTGAATATTGACCAGAAAAATGTTTTTCAAGAGAGTTATGAGGTTGACCTTTGACCTTTTGGATATAAAATGTCACCACTTCATCATTTTATCTGAGTGACGTGTGTGTGGAGCTTTGTCATAAACAGCACATGAATTCTTGAGTTAGAGCCAAAAATGTGTTTTGTGAGGTCACAGTGATCTCACAAAAATTCAAATCAGTTCATGCTGAAGTTCAAGTGGACCTTTTTTGCCAGTTTATAGAAATTAGTTCTGATATTGTATTATTTTAGCGCTTGCTTGGTTTTAAATGAGAAGGTGAAGGCTGCATGTCTAATATAAAATCATAGCAGAAACCCATTGACGGTTATCATTAGATCATGTCCGTGAGTTAACAGAACGCAGGATTTCTCAAGTGTGCTTTCTCTTTCTCTGAAGAACGGTAAACGAGATGTGAGTTACATTTAGAAAGAAATAAGATCAAACTATGACTAATGGCCTTTATCAGAGACAAACTAAAGGCAGAAAGAAAAAACGCTGAAAGTAGCAGCGGTGCAGTTCAGCGAGGAGGCGCAGGTAACAGTGATTCAGCAAGTTCACATTTACATTTTTGTACATTCCACCACACACACACACACACACACACAAACAAAAATCTGCACCAACAAAAGTCCTGCACACTAACACTCCAAATGTTCACTTTTTGTAAAAATGTGTAAACTTCACAGATGCTTGCAGGTGGAGTTTGTTTCCTTTGGACAGGTCCAGGCTCACTTCTCCAATCTGGTTCCAGCCTTTATGCTAAGCTAAGCTAACCAGCTGCTCAACCCAGACACATATTCACCATTGAGACACTAAAGTAGTGCTGATCTTCTCATCTAACTCCCCGCATCAAAGCAAATAAGAATATCTTTTAAAAACGTACCGTTTTAAATGCAATGTCTTCTTTTATAGTCTCATGGTGCGATAATGTAACAAGTCTATGCAAACTTTATGACCAAATTCATTGCAAAAACTCCCAAGTTGAGCGAATCAGCGTTAATCATACCGTGTGTGTGTCTGTGTGTTAGGTCACCTGTAGCTGGGTGTTGAGTGTCTGCAGTCTGGTGCAGGAGTCCTGCAGGCTGAGCGAGTGTCGCCGCAGAGCCTCCAGCTGCTCCTTAAGGTGCTCACAGGCCTCCTGGGACTGAGACAACCGTGTCAGCAAAGCCTCTCGTCCTGCAACCACCACCGCTTTCTAAAGGGGGAGATAAAGCCGTTTATTTTCATTTTTATATTGCAAGAGCATCCACAGCGATGCACAGCAGCAACTGGGTCACGAGCGGTGCTACCTTTAGTGCCACACATCTCTGAAAATATCCATATTATTTGAACTTGGACCAAATCTGCAGCTGACCTTTCAAAGCGTTCTCAGTCAGGTAGCAGCTTTACGTGACATTTGTGTCGATCCATAAATGCAGAGGTGAAATTCATCCAGTGCCTCTGATAAATGTTGAAAATATGTTCCACCAGTTTACATCTGATGTTGAAACTTATTGCAAGATTTCAGTAAGTGGGATCTTTGTTTTGGTTTTTGTAATCCAATCAGCAAATCTGCATCCTTGTTTCTGACACCAGATTTTATGCAATCGACTTCACTAAAAAAAGAAGTATGTCAACTGGGAATTGTGAGAGATACTTTGGAAATTAACAGAAAAATGTTTTGTAAAATTGCTGAAGGTATAAAATTGGGTGTATTTTCCAAAATTAAAATGAGCTTGCAGCACACCACAACTCAGCTCTACTCCCACGACACAGTAGGATTTTATTTGAACATTTTTTCAAGCACTGGCAGAACGACAACACAATTCATGTGTGCATCATCTACAGAGTCTGCAGCTTTTTTTTTCACCTTGGATCCTTTCACATTTCATACCAGCATACTGCTGACTGAATCATACTGCTACACTGGGGATTTCTACTTTTTTTTCACTGGCGCTTTTAGAGTTTCTGTTTTTTCACTGTACCAATCTCCCTTCTCATGTCAGCAGTACAAAGTAACTATGTACATTTACTGCAGTATTCCACCTAAGCAGAGCTTTGACGTACTTGTTCACGGGGGCTAAATTGGGATTTAAGGGGAGGAGGAGCCTTTGTCCACTGAGGACAGACAGCAGAAACACCGTCTATTTCTTCAGCTGAAAGCAGTTCCACTACAAACTGCACACATGGTGCTCCAGATGTCCAGAGTGACAAATCAATTGTTTCTGGAATGACATGTTGCTGTTGAATTTTGTAAATATAATTTTATTTTAGACTGACAATTAAATTACATTTACCTCCACTATATTGGTGACATTTAAGAGTCAGATATCTCAAGTGAAATCTTTCTCAATAGGCTGATGCCACTAAGATTTCCATTATGCTTTCTTTCATTTGTGTACTCTCTGTGCCTTTTGGTAATTTGGATGAGGCAACAATTTAAATGAATTTGAAATAAATAAATAAATTTAAAAAAAAAAACCTTGTGAAGCTCTGTGAAATCCCAAAGAACTTTAATACAACATCCCAAATATACAGACATTCATCCAAATACCCTGCTCTTAATTTCCATTTTTGTTATTATTTTGCTTTTGATCTGCATTTAGCTGATGGTCAGGAAACAGTGACATTCCTGCCACATATTAAAACAGACATATCTCTGCTGTGACCCAACTAAAGTATCTACAGCAGCTTATCAACTGAGTATAATGAATTAATTCATTATTACACCATCTGTCTACTACTTCTTTTTCTTTTTTTATTTACATAATTGATTAGAGTTCCATTCTTGGATCAATGCCACTACTGTAAATATTCTGCATTGAAGCAGCACAACTGTAAACTCCCAACAATAACCTCCACTGAACACCAGAAAAAACATTCTGTGGTTCTTTGCAGGAAACGACATTTGGGCTTTTGCTAAGAATAAAAATGTGGCCACAGCCCTCTCAAGTTCAGCCACTTCCCAATTATTGCCAATTATTTCACTGTAGAAATTATGAATCTGCATGAAGAAATGTTTGCTCAAACGAATAAAGCATTTATGTTTACCCTGAACTCTAAAACCCACTGGTGAGTTTAAAATTCATGTTATCTTTTAAACATCACCAAAATCACACAATTTATCAGAGCAAGAAACTATAAGAACAGAAACAATTGTCAACTTTCTAATGAACTACTCATTTATTACATGCTGTTTTGATGTAATAATAATAATAATAATAATAATAATAATAATAATAATAATAATAATAATAACAATAATAAATCTAAGCCTATAATTCTGATATTTCATCAAAAGTACTTTTTTTCTACATACCGTATGTAAAAAAATAAAATTTGCTTTAACCAGATTCTGAAAAAAAAAAAAAAAAGTGACACGATCATTTGCACAACTGTGAAGAAAAAAAAGCTACAACAGTCATGTCATAAGATTCAAGGACTTTTACAGGTGAACTGCAGGCAGTGTTTACACTGAGAAGATAGGAGACAAAATTAGGAACAAAATAAAAATATAATATGCAGGGCTAATATGTTGTTTGTTTGTTTGTTTCCCCCAGTACTGGTAATACCTGTGGACACTTGGATAAATGCTGTTCATGTTAATTCTAGTTTTTGTTGCTTTTTTTTTTTCTTCAAATTTTTAAAACAAATGAATAAATTCAACTTTTGTGTTTTCCTTTTTTTATGGTTTATGGCATTAAAGCTGTTTCATACTGCACAAAATGCATGTTTGAGCTCTCTCTACTTCTAGCTGTGGCTGTGCTGTTTTGAGGATTCTACATTTTAATATAATAAAGCCATGTAAAAAATTCATTTGGTCAGTTTGTTGACGTCGCGCTGCTGTGTGATTCTGTTAGCGTGTGAGTTGGTAAAGCCGTGACACTGAAGGAGTCGGCGTTAAGCTCCGACCCAATTCAGTCCCTGCTTTTCTTCTGTTTCCATTTGATGCTTCTTTCCTCTTCTACTTGATTTGGAAGCTCTTAGTTAGATTTTAGCATCAGATTCTAATTTAAGCCTTTTACATGATCTTTTAAGAAAATACAATAAAATGTTAAAAGATTAAACCAGTGACTCAAAACGTTTTTAGCTTGAGACTCTAAAACTGTGTCCGGTTGTCACGTTTCACTGAAGAATGATTTCTCCTCTAAGCTTCTCAGATGGTTTCATGTGAATAACTGTCCAAAGGCCCAAAGAAGTGAAATCTAATCTTTATCCCATATTTCACAAAAGAGAAAAGATTAGGAGACACAAAAAAATGATTATAAATGCATGTAGCTGTACTTTTTTGTTTTCTCTGTCATAAATCATCTCACAACCGTTCAGTTTTATCTCATGGCACAGAGGAGGAGGACCAACAGTAAATGAAGTGCTCCACATTGACCAGCAACAGTGAGTAAACAGTAAAATGCTGCTTGTGCATGAATGCATCAGAGTTGTCTAATACAGAAGCCACATTCCAGCAGAATGAGTGATTTTATTTTATTTTTTATTTTAAGGACATTTTGCTGATAGTACAGTTTCTTCACTAGAGTATGACTTTGAATGCATTGTTCAACTGTAAAGTGAGTATTTCTCTACTTCCTTACCTGTACCGACTCTAAGTATGTATGAGTGGGATGTGGAATTAAAGCCTAACTAAAGCTGTCTGAGCCTTGCTTCATCTATCCTAATCTAAAACTTTAAGTCCTGACAGTGTTAAAGCAGTAACATACCGACTGAAAAATGCACTGGATAAATTTCCTGACCTTGGCGAAGCTGGAGCCGCCCCTTATGGCTTGATGTTGGAGTTTATGTGTGTGTTTGAGAGAGAGAGAAACAGTAAGAGCCGAAGTAAGAGAGCAGCAGAGGAGATAAGGAAGATTAACAGTAGCCGAGGTGACATTTTAAAACTGATGAGCAGAGATAAAGCGGTAGTTCTGGAAATAAAGTGCTGCACTCAGGGAAGTGGCCTACTGTGAGTTGATAGTCGTCAAGCATCCCTAGAGCAGGAATTTCAACATAATATAGCTCATCGCTCTCACACTGAAGTTGCACTGAACCACACACACACAAATCCTGGGAAGCCACACACACACACACACACACACACAAATCTAGTCAAACACAGATACAAACCTCTTTTTCCAGCTCTGTCACCCTGTCCCTCAGCTGCCTCTCTGTCTCTCCTGCGGTTTGATCGTGTGTCGGGGAAAGGTCACGACCTTTGCCAGCTTCGGGGCTTTGATCCAGAGGTGACGTCTCCTGTGTGCACGACAATTCTGAATTTGAATGAGACGCGGCGCTCACCTCTGCGCTTCCCCTTCTCTTTTCCAACTGGAGCATAGACTCGCTTTTCTTAAGGCACTGGGAGAGCGACTCAATTCTCTCCTGAGACACATTGAGAGAATCTGTTGCCGCTTTTAGTTCGGCTTCGGCTCTTTGCAGTTTCTGGTTCAGGTGTTCGACTTCAGAGGCCAGTTTCTGAGAGCGTGTCTGCTCATTGGTTAGATCCTGATAAGAGGGAGAAGAGATGAGGGGCAAAAGTTTAAAGATTAAAACCTGTAGAAAATGTTACATGATCTTTATAAGAGAAAAACTAATTTGTTTATTCGTTGACATGTCCTTATGTGTCTTTTTACCCTCATTTGATCAGTTTAGTACCAGTTGGGTTCCAGTTTCATGCTGCACACTGACTCTACGACTAACGTTACAGTATCAGTTAGTAGCTTGCAATTGGTCGACAAGGAGTTAATGTATGCAACTAGGAAATATTCACTGCCCTGACATGCACTGATCAAGCTGCCTACAGCTGAATAAATAAAAAACATTCATAAAATGTGCTTGCTTCCTTTTCTTAATTGTGCAATATATCATGGTTTTGCACACTTGCTCACCATCGTCATCATGGTTATTTTTGTACCTATAAAATGCTACGCAGCAGATTTGGAGTGCAGCAGAAACTAGTGTCCATGCTGTTGATATGACTTTTGTTTCACAGCGAAAGATTTTGGAAAACTAAACAGAAGAGATATTTCATAATCAGATTTCAAACACTTCAGCTAAATACCGTGCACAACATGTAGCTGAAGTGTCAAAAGTGAATGCTGACAGATAATTTGTATTTTCGTTGTTATATTGCAATATGAATGTGCACAAAAACTCTGCTTGTACTGCAAAAGATGAGCAAAGTCACTTTATTCACATGCGATAGACTCTCATGCTAACATTAGATCTATTTGATACATGAACCCTGCATTTGCACCATTTGACCAATAACATGAAGTCCCAGCAAACCATCAGCTACCCGAACATCAACTGCTGTCAATTTGGTGGTGACTGAAGGAGAGAAGATGTTTTTGTTGAGTTTAGAAGAAAATATTTAAAAGGGAGCAGCAGGAGAAATGAAACTTTGATTTCTAATAGCTGTAATGTCTTATTTAAATGAATGTTTTGTTTAATTGGTCGGGTATTAATGTGCAATTTGTTCAATAAAAAGGATGTTCAACATAATTTATTTCTCAGTAGGCACAGTGTGTTCATTGTTAACAGTGTACCTATTAAAGCAGAGAGAAATAAACTGTATAGCTAACACACACTCTTCAATATTTGTTTACTTATCACAATATTGAGCAGATATTCTTCAAATTGCGCAGGCCCACCTAGCGTGTGATTTCAGAGAGTGCTGTTGTGTTCCTGGGGCTTGTTTAATTTTTCCAACTGTGTGCAGCCTTTATTTCAAATATGCAGTGCATTGTGGGACAATAGACACAGATTTATGTCATCAGAAGACATTAGAACATTTTTTTTTTTAGTTAAAAGCTGTGGTTTGTGCTGTGTAGATTAGGGTAAAAAGCTGTGTTTGGGAAGGTACATTCCCTCAACTACATCCCTGCAGCAGTGCTTACTGTTGGTGACTAAACTAACACATCGCACACACCCCCACACACACACACACCTGGGACAGTGAGCTAATCTTGGCTTGAACTTCTACATACTGCTCCTGCAGCTGCTGTTTGCCCTCCTCCACGCTGCTTAATTGAGTGCTGAGCTCTTTCTCCAGGTCCTGCAGCCGAGTGCAGAGCTCCTTGGACTCAGACAGCTGCTGACACACACGTCTGCACACACACACACGCACACACACACACATCCGCACACACACGCACACCGGCAGCAGCAGAAATACAGGTCAGGCACAGGTTGAATGAAGATAGAGTTGGCATTATAGATAAATGCATAGTGCAGTCAAGTAGCTCTCTGATGCCTTGTAAAGTTAATTGCGTGATCAAGGTTAAGTGTGTGAACAGGAGAGTGTGTACCTGTGCTCGGCGTCCAGAGCCCAGGCTCTCTGGTTGCTGTGCTCCAGGGCCAGGGTTGTGCTCTCCAGCTGCTGCCTCAGTCTCGCCGCCTCCCTCTCTCTCTGCCTCCCCTCCTTGCGCTGGCCGTCCAGCTCTGACTGACACACCTCTTTTTCCTGTTCGAGCCGTGACACCTCCAGCAGCGCCTGGTCTCGCGCCCTGGCCAGAGATTCGGCTTCCAGGGCGGCCTCCCGGAGCTCCGCCTCCAGCTGCTCCTCACGACGACGCGAAGTCTCCAGACTGCGGCCCTGACGCTCCAGCTCTGCTCTGAGAGTCTGAGTGGTGAGCTCTAACTGGTCACCCTGGTGAAAGAGAAAAGATGGATGATGAATGTTGTTCTATTACTGATCACATCAGATTAGATGCTAGTTTGGTCACCAATGGCAAATTCATTCATTCATTTAACCTTCTCAGAATACACTGAGGTATGGAAGCCTTACTTACACTATAGTCGCATAAGAAAATGAAAAATGAAAGCACAAAAAAAAGAAATAATAAAAATATTCAATTAAAAGCTAGTAAAATAATAACATTAATTAGAGCATTTAAGATTTAAAAACAAATTAATCAACTAAACAAGAGCAGCTGGAAGTAAAATAAGATGAAATTAAAAGCTTAAATTGCCTGAGGAGAAAAATGAGTCAAGCTTTAGATAGTTCTGCAGGTTATTCCAGGTTGCCGGTGCACAGTGGGTAAAACTGGTTGTTTGAAACTCATTAAAACAGCTGGCACCTGCAGCATAATCCAATCATTTCAGTGTGTATGGTAAAAGCCCATATTAAAAGATGGTAATAAAGTAATATAAGGGGGTTGAAAAAACAAACTGTAAACAAACCAAATAAATAAATAAAACCCAGTGTCTATCATGCATATAGAGCGACAGCCACTCAACCTCAGCATACAGCTCACAGTGATGAGTAATGTAGTTATCACTAGTAATAATCTCTGCTTAAATCTCAATGCAGAGCAATAAACGGTGTCTAAGGGCCTGACAGTCACAGCTGCATGTATAAAATCTCACTATAATCCAGTGCAGATTGAAAAGTTACCAGTGTAGTGTAAAAGAAACCAATTTTTTGTCCAAATTTAGCCGCCAGTTTTGTCACATGATGTTTAAAAGTCAGTTCAGATTCACTGGTATTTTGTCCTCTTTTGATATAATAGAGATGACCACATTGTCATAATCAACATTTTTTTTTTTTGCCTCTATTTTATCTGCATAATGAACTAATTTGTGCTTATTGACTACAACTTGTAGCTCAGCAAATGTACAGTATTCACACTACAGTACAAAACTGTATCATCAGCATAAAGATGAACATTACAGCCATATCCAGAGGAAACAATGTGATTAATATAAAGGATGAAGAGCACGAGGTGGGACACCGTTTGCAACTTTCACACATTTTCACTTTATATTTCTAAAAGCCACATAGCTACACACTATTGTCTATCCATGAGCTAAGTCTGAAATGACTTCACTTATAAAAGACAATTTCAACACAAACTAATATGTTTGAAGAGGATAATAATGCAATCTAGGACCCTGCCTGACTATGGACAAATAAAAGGTTATCCCTGGAGGGTGGGCCAAAATATGGAGCCAAAAAATAGCCAATGTGATGTTTATTATCAAATGGCATGCAACACACAGGCAACAAAACCTTCACAATTATGGGAAAAATACAACCCAAGAACGTGTTTTTCAAAAGTTTTACAGTCGTTTTAATTCAACACACTTTTGAGACTTCCATAAACAACAAACATGGATTGACCTTGAAACTGAAGTATGGTTTGGACTCTCTGCCAGTTTTATTTAAAGGTACCCTGTGGATTTTCTGACCTCTAGCAGCACTATGGAGCAGTTCCTGTTTTGTTTATCTTGTGCACTGAGCGCTGATCCTTTACTCAAGTAGAATAAACAATACTGCTGTCGAAAAAAAAAAAAAGCTCCATTATAAGTTCAAATCCTGCATTTAAATTATATTCCCAAAGTGCAAAAATGTTATTTGCAAACATGTCCTTAATAAACGTTATTTTCCTCTGTGTTGTAGTGGAGCAGAGAAGACAAGTGAATGCAGTAAATGTACCTCTTATACTGATGTATTTGGCATAACAGCACACACAAGTGATTCATTTTACATTCCTGCCAGTGTTCTCACATTATTCTACTGGTCCACAGGTGATACACTTAGCACTGTGCTACTGGAGAAGACGACGGGAAACTTTCAAACATGGATGTAAACATTAACTCATTTGTTAGAGCTCAAGGATACACACAGCTCATTTTTTAGAGAAAAACAAGTTGTGAACTAGAGGCGAGGCAGAGGGAGGGCAGAGTTCCTCTTAGTAAGACAGCAGCTCCCCTAAAAAGATGGTTCGTTACATTTTGGGGGGATCTCTACTTTTGCCATGATTTTTTTCCATCTTCGTCGTTGGGGATCATGCATAAAATAAGGCTATAACTGATGTATGATTCATGCATGATGGTGTTTCATCACTAATTCACTTTAATAAAGACACCGGCAAGCAGACGGTTCCCGCCATCGAAGCGAGGCGCTGCAAAATCAGAAACTTCACTCACTTCAACTCAAAGATCAGAAAAGAACACAAACTTCCCTGATGCCGACCACCATAAAACTAAACAGAAGAACAAACCAAACCCTCCGTGGTGCTGAAAGCAGGCCACAGTGGCTACTTTCATCTGTTTTCTTATTCTTATTATTCATATTTCTATTTATAGGAATAATGATAAATAAAAGCTAAGTCAAGTGCTTTGTAAATGTATCTGTCCTTTTCAACCAAAAGTAAGAAACGCTGAACAGAAACATGATTTTTGCTTGTTTGCAAGAAAACGCCACGGTGCTTATGTGCTCATTTAAGGAGCACATCCTCCAAATTTTGAAACAAATCACATAATTTCACAAAAATGACATCCAACAAATTCTGAATTTTCTGCAGAACTTTTCTGGTTATTTTTCAAAACAGAGTAGTTCAGAAAGTCCACACAACAAGAAGGAGGCAAAGAGGGAGAACGAGGATGAGATGTAATTTCCTATCTTTGGTTTTATTCACCCCTACAGCTAACAGCAGTGGAGTGCACTTCATGTTTCATTTAACATGCACAGTTTTAATCTTCATGAGTTCTGAGTATTTCCTTCCCATTCTGGTGGTCAGAGTGTGAGGTCTGCTTCAAACATTACTGGAAAATGATTTTGTTTTATAAAGTAAATCATCAAATATTGAAATGAACACATTTTTATTTGGTGCTGACCGTGTTGATGTACAACTGAAGTTATTTTATTCATAAACCAGGGTGACAGTGGAGCACTTCCTCTGAGAGAGAAATGTACTGAACCCAGTTTCTCTGGATCATGTGGTGTGATGGCTTCATATAAGAACACATTTGTTTTAATGTGTTCACTGGCTTTGAATTGAAAATTGTAAACAGCTAAAACACATCTAAACCTGGCTGTAAATAGAAAAATTGTATTTTATCAGCTAAAACTGGGTGTATTTAAAGTATATGTACAGTAGTATTTGGGTTAGTCGACAACATGCACAATAAAAGCTGGATTTTCTCTTCATAAAAAAAAGAGGGAGGGTGATACAGAAGAATATTACAACATCAGAAGAAGGATTATATACGGCTCTTTCTGAGTGGGAGGTATTCATGAATCCCTTTTATGGTATTTCTTTAATGCTGACTTAGCAGTGCTCTTTTCCTTAGCTTGCAATTTCTCTTATGTCTTGAAATTTTACTGCAAATAGCACATTAAACACAAAGTCTTCAACAATCTGAAGTGGACTATCTGAAAAGGGTGGTTTGGTTTTTCCTTGAACATACATCTATGAAAATTCACTAAATGAGCCGAAACCTTAACCTGGATCTCTCTTCCGAGTGTGAATGAATTTCTCGTCAGTCCGTGAATATTGCAGTTCAAATCAGACTCGCTCACTCAATACCGGGTGTGTAAAAATGTTTAACTCTCAGACAGCTTCAATCATTCGTCTCACTTAATGCTTTCAAATCCACCTCCTGCTGAACATTTTCTGCTTGCCATGCTATAATTTGTTTTCAGAGATGTCGACGGAAATGTGTCTAGCGAGTACAATCCCTGTCCGATGGAATTATTTTGAGAGATCACACGATAATCAGATTGATTATTCAAAAAAAAAAAAAAAAAAACTTGTTTCTTTGGTTCTGACATGCTATTTTTTGTCCTCCCTGAAGTAAAGTAATATCTGCCATGTTCATGGAAATGTTTGGTGTCATGGCTGCTATTATGTGTTTGTGTACGTGTGCTCTCCAACCTTGCGCTGGGCGGAGCGCAGGGCATCCACAGTGCTGCGTAGTGTGTCCCGGTCCCTCTCCAGTGCAGCTCGCTCCCCCTCCAGGGTGGCAATGACTGTGGTCTGCATCCTGTGAAGTTCTGTTTGGCTTCGCAGGCGGCACAGCTCCTCTTCCATGACCAGACTCTCAGACTGAAGGACCTGAGAGGAAAAAACACTCATGTGCATCTACTTTTCCTGGAAAACATTGCTTGCAAACATGTGGACACAAAGTCTAGAGGTAATAATCATGTATTTTATAGGTCTCACAAAAATGGACTGATGTATAACTGTAAAACCCACAGGAAAGAACAAGAGAACCAGGATGACAATAGATACAGTATTAAAGGTCTCATGTGGTGAAAATCCATTCATCTTGGAGGAGTAAAGTAAAAGCTGCTAAAATAGAAGGATGTTTACAGGATGCCATTCCTCTAAGCCCCCAACAATGAGCCCCCAGCCTCCCACCTTTACAAGCCAATAGGAATTTAACTGAACTGCTACATACCAGCTAACAAACTAATAGCTGTTGAACATTGTATTATCCTGCCTCCTCAGTGCCTGCTGCTCCCAGGTGAGCCATTTAGAACGCACAGCAGTTTATTTACTTTCTAGACTTGCTTCTGATAACTCTAAAATTTCTCAGCCACAATCAAAGGACACTGCAAAACATACAATGCTGTTGATTTCAAGAGTGAACTCGAGAGTCTTCATGCAGGACCCTGTGAAATTGTTTTATTTCTAGAATTTTAATTTCCCTACATCAGTGAGAAAATCCTCTGTGGTGTCACGTTGTGCAGCTAATGTGGCTGATGTTAGGTAAGCTTTGAATGTACGCACACAGGTCAGATCTCTGTGGAAACTGTAATGCCAAGGGACATTTAGAGATGGTGGGACTTTTAAGACAGATTTGAACCCAATAAACAAAGACTGGGCAGGTTACTGTGTTTTCATGTCACCTGTTGTGCTTCAGTGAAACCTAAACTCAGCTCAGCTGCATTTAAAGCTACAAACAATGAAACAGTCCATTGAAAACAGCACTAAAACCAGGAGTTATGCAGTCATGTTTATTGCAGTATTTCGAGCTGAAAAAGTGAAAGACTTTTGTTATTTCTCGGAAAAGGGGACAATAAGAGGCCTTGGTACACTTCCTAGTTATTTCACTTAATTCAAAGCACACTACAAAGAGTATGTAGTCTGTGCACCGCAGGTTAGATGAATATGCAAGAGAATAAAGGGTTTGCTAGCAGCTCTGTGAGGCTTTACTTTGGCACAGCATTGCCTTGGGCTAAATGTGAACATCATGCTGATGTTTTCAGATTTAAGTTTTACTGTGTTTGCTAAGGTTTTCCAATACACACTAAAGACAAAATAGAGCCAAGGCTGATGAAAATGACACTAGAAAAGTGTCATCATAGAGGACATTATGAGAGGTATAAAAGAGATTGCAAGTCATCACATAAATGTTTGTATCTCTTACAACAGTATTTGTTACAAGCCAGATATTTCAGGTTAGGGCACAGTGATGAGACTGTCTCAAATTCTTGCCTGTATTTTCTCTACATTAACTTGAGCTCTAATTTACACAATTGTTTTTGAAATTACAGAATTGTAAAATAAAGTTTATTTTTCACTTGTTGCCTCTACACAGTACATTTTGTGCTAGAATTAATCCATGCTTCCACAATTAGATTAGAACCTAAATCAACTTTTCATGCCAGCTCAGATACATTTTTAAAAACTCTCAACATTTGTGATACTTCCCTAAAAATGGATTTATCATTTTCTTTGGGCCATCTTTTGACTGCACAAATGTTTTTTGGCTGATTTTTTCTTCTTTTATCACAGTGATATGACATTATATCACCTCATCCATGTATCACCTGTTCAAACATCCCACCAACAACTCATCAATCCATCCATTCATCCATCCATCCATCCATCCATCCGTCCATCCATCCATCCATCCATCCATCCATCCGTCCATCCATCCGTCCATCCGTCCATCCGTCCGTCTGTCCATCCATCCATCCATCCATCCATCCATCCATCCATCCATCCATCCATCCATCCATCCGTCCGTCCGTCCGTCCGTCCGTCCGTTCGTCCGTCCATCCATCCATCCATCCATCATCCATCCATCCATCCATCCATCTGTCCATCCGCCCACCCGTCCATCCTTCCATACCTCTATCTGCCTACGAGCCTCCACCAGACTCTCTGCAGCCTTTTTCAGATGCTGCAGCTCGACCTCCAGCAGCACCAGTCTCTGCTCAGCCTCCCAGGTCTTCTTGCTCTGTTCTCCCAGCTTGGACCGCAGATCCTGGGCCACCGTCGCCTGTCTGTCGGCCTCTTCCTGGGCCTCCTGGAGCTGTTTTGTCAGAAGCTCCATGTCAGGACCAGACAGGGAACATACAGCCAGTTGTGAAGCTGTGGTTTGGTCTTCTGTGGGATGCTTTTGGATCGCTGAACTTGTTACTGCAGCCTGTTCTTTCTTTGGCTCACTTATTTTCTCCTGCTTCTCCCTTTCTTTCTGCCCTCCCTCTGCCTCTCCCCTCCTTTTGGTCTGGATCTCCTCATCACATGCTTCACCTTGTCCCCCGAGAACATGGAGAATCTCCTCACCAACTCCTGCTTCTCGTTGTGTTCCAATGATTTCTCCTCTTTTCTCCCTCCCCTCCATCATCCTCACTCTTCCTTCACCCTCTCCCCTGCAGGATTCAGAGCCCTGGACTCCTCTCACCACCTTCTCCTCTCTGTCTGGCTTCTTCACTCCTTCCTCTTTCCTCTTGTCTTCTGGGTGTTGTAGTTTGATCACCAGTTGTTCCAGGCGCTGCTTCAAAGTGACATTTTCATTCTTCAAGTTTTGAAACTGAAAAATATAATAGGAGAGGAATTTAGAAGTGTTTCAAACCCTTGAGTCTCCAGCATTTTTCTTCCGTTTTGTCCTCGTTTCCCTTTCTTTCGCTCCTTCCGTGTATCGAAGATAAATGAACTTGAACTGAAACCACCTCTTGTTCTTGCCTAGAATGTATCCAGGTTCAATACAAAGAAGTAAAGAAGAAGTGCGAAAAAATGAAAGAAGGATAAAAGCTGAGAGGGAAACTCGGGATCGATTTAAATGCTCTTTGGTAGGTTATAACAATAGCATAGAAAAGCACTCCTCTACACAAAAAAAGACAGAAAGCTATGAACATCTGAGCCTGAAAACGCCACAAAGCAGCAGCCATCATCAACAAAAGTACAGTGTAGTGAAAGCAAAAGAAGTTCGCTGTAAAAAAAAAAAAAACTGATTTGTGCAGCATTTGCACATTTAAACAGCTGCATTAAAAGTCAAATAAAACACAACTGTTCATCCATTTAAGAAAGGTTAATTATCATCCATTCAATACGGTTCATGTGGTGAGAAATCTGATTATCATCATCATCATCCTCCCTTCATATTGAAATGAGAAATATAACAATAATTAGTCTTTCAATCAACAGACTTCTTGTTAGATGTGTTACTCTCTTGTCAGACTGTTCGACATGTAGGGCTACACCTAATGGGCCTAAATTACTCTTGTAATAAATATTGCGTTTGACCATTTGTAAAGTTAACAGTCTACTTTAAAATCTTCGTAATCTCTTAAATATGTAAAGCTGCATTTTTCAAGCTCTTTAGCAATAAAGGCACAACGCTGATATCTTAATGCTGTAAAAAGCTATCATGGTGAACTTATTAGCAAACAATTGCCGGTTCATACAGCCACTGTTATTTCAAGTGTATCTTCGTGGCACCTAAAAAAATGACTCCAATTCTGGCTTTACTTTTGGCCTAGTTTTGGTCTCCACCTACTCATTAGTAAAAACATCTGTCTCTTTAACTGCTAAACGCTTTACTGTGCTCATCGTCAGTCTTCCGTCTGGTGTTGAGCAGAGTCAACTGTTTGTTTTAAGAGTTTTTTTCACTGCTGCCTGCTGCTGCTAGAAGGTTGATGAAAGCAGCGAGAGCGAACCATAACAGTAAATTTCCAGGCTGGAAAATGGAAACAATGAGAAAAGACGTTAAAACACTCAGAGTAATTATGCAGTCGGTGATAATTCTCAGTGGTTTCACTGCGAGCAATCCATTTCAAGTAGACGTGTGAGCCATTATTTTTGTAAAAATATCGATCAATGCAGCTAATTTTCTGTCAATGATGAAATAATTAAGAAGTGAATTGAGCGCAGACATATAGAATAAAAATGTGGCAGAGATGGGCTTCTACATTGTCTGAAAAGTAAGACGAATACTTCAACATACTTTGGTGCGAGCAGAATTTACCATCACCCAACACTGTGTTTGTCAAAACAGTCTCCTGCTCGGTCGTATCTGTTGCTGTCAGTTTCTTCTCACCTCTCTGAGTGTGTTCTGATGCTCAACCTCCAGGCAAGCCAGCTCGTCCTTTGCATCTGGAGAATCAGCCTGCAGTGAGGAGAGATTGATGTTTATTGCCTTCATGTATTACGTCCTGCTTTTCCTGTTTCATTTACATCTCTAACAGCTCAGATAGATTCAGAGATGACAGGGCGACTAGCATTTTCATTTAACGCCCTTGATTGAAATGGTTCCCAGCGAAATGATCATATCAATTATGAGATACACAGGAGCTCTATATATACCCTACTTTACATATTATGAAGTGTTTCGAAAGCTCAGTCATCTCTCTTCTGTCTCCTCCGTGCAATTCTGTGATCACTGATCCGTCACAGATCATTACTTATGTACCTCAGACTTTTGTTTATGAGCCACTCTGTCCTTCACCCTTTCACAGGGGAGAGGTTAAAGTGTTATAGATTTTTTTTTCTGTGAGTTGCGACCCTCAACCGCTGAACTCTGACCTCCTGCTGGGCCTGCAGCTCCTCCAGTCGTCTCCTCAGCTCTGCATTCTCCTGCTCGGCTCCCAGCAGCCTCAGCGTCGAAGCCTCGCCCACTTCCACGCTCAGCGGTTTCTGGTCTAAGACAGGCAGAGAGGAAAAAAAGCAAGAAAAATTATGATTAAAAAAAGGAGGCAGAGAAGCAGATAGGTGGAGAAAGAAATGGAGAAAAAGAGAAATGGATATACGAAAAGATTCACTCGGTTGATTGGTTGATTGATAACCCGTGGGCCAGTATTACCTCAACATATTTTCTCTTATCAGTTAATTAAAATGTCTTAAATGACAAGGTGCAGAGAGGCAGGTGTTCTGACCAATCAGTTCGCTGAGCTCCTCGTCGGACTCCAGTTCTGATTGGAGAAAACGCTGGTGAATTGTAACAACTGCAGCGGGAGCGCTGCCTTTGCTGCTGCTGTGCCTCAGGTCCGCCTCCAGGCTCATGTTCATCTCCAGCAGCTCATCAACTCGCTGCCTCTCAGTGTCCCGCTCCTACACAAGCACACACAAAAACACACACAAACACACATTCAGTCATCACAGGAAAAACAACAGCTCATGTACAACATGACATCTTTCATGGAATGCCACTTTTATGACACACAAAGACGTCAGTACATACTTACTTACTTTTAACACAAACCCAGTGTTAAAAAGGGTGGGCAAATAAGCAGCAAAGTAGAAAATAAATACAAAAATCTGCATCAAAGCTCCACCCACCGCTTCCACATCCATGATTCTGTGACGCAGCAGAAGATTGTCCCTCTCCAGCTCCCGTAGCGAAGAGCAGCGGGCTCGAGCGTCCGCCAGCTGTTCTTCTAGAAGAGTTTTCGTCTCCTGCAGTGCTGCACACAGCTGCTGCTGCTCCTGCAGGGTCGCCCAACAGAAGGAACATGAAATTATATGATGCCGTGAAGTCGTCATTACGTCGTTCAGACTTCAGGAAGGTTTTCTGAGATTGTTTATTGCTGTCTTTGGAAGAAATCTGAATTTCATGTACTGCGTGAGATTTACTTCTTCCTACCAGCCACACCTAAAACTACAGAAGTTATTTCCTACATTGCACAGAATGTGTCTTTAAAAAAGAAATTCCTCTTTTGTCACAAAAGCAGATGGCAATACTCTAAAAGTTATAACTATTTTTAAGTGTATAAATGTTGTTTATATTTAAAAAAAAAATAAAATAAAAATCTAAACTGTGAATAAAGATTCACGGTTTCGATCCTGATCCACAAAATATAAACTTAAAATGTCTTGCAGCTGATTTAGTGTGAAAAGTTTAAATGCTGATGAAACTTTCTGGGGTGAGATGTTATAGGTACCTGATGAGTGGTATCATAGACCCCCGTCTTCTGTTTAGACTACAAATGACCTCAGAAATATAACTTTATGACATGTTTCACAATGTCTTAAAAGTATAATTCCAGTTTGTAGTTTGGGTCTTATTTTCACAGTTTTGATCAGAATTTCAATCTGTTAACACTTTAACGACTCCAACAAAGTAAGGAAGGTTAACAATCAAGAGCACAGGTTCTAAACAAGACCTCAGCTTAGTCAGATTAGCTAAACCACAGAATGTAGATGTTAAACTAAAAGTAATCACAGTCACACTCATTTTTAACAACATCCCCATGTTCTCCGATCTTTGTTGTCAAAACTATGCAAATAACACCAAAGATGTAATATAGCATATTTGCTGCCATGAAATGTCTTTGGTTTGATTTTTTTTTATTTTTTTTACGTGTAAACATTCAGCAGCGGCTCCTCTGGTCTGCACAACCACACAAACGTTCACAGCAAACTTGTGAAAATTAATTCTGAGGACGAACATGAGAAAATCGTCCTGCCAGCTAATTTGAGCTGTCACAGGGCTATAGCATCAAGGCAGGTTGAATTAAATACGGCTGTGAAGGTGATGCTGAGGACACTGAGAGGTGTTTTACAAGGATATGAGCACATTTTTCTGCCTCCGAACTGTTATATTACCTCAGAATAAATCTCATTTGGGTGTAAAAGTTCTAATAACTGCAGCTGTACTTCTGCTCTTTGTCAACGAAGCAGCTCCGGGCTGTAAATCCCAATGACATCACACAATATAATCTCATTCTGAGGCTTTGAGCTTCAGAGTTTTTCATACTCATTGTTGATTGAAACGCTCAGGGCCATGAGAGGGAATATATGGCTTTTGAGATTAAGTGGTACTTCTTTTTTTTTAAAAATAATAGCTACTCAAAAAGACTTTAAAAAAGGATCTTTTCGATGTGACCTTGACTGGTAATATTTATATGAGGGCCTCGTTTTGTAACGTTTCTGTGCCTGTGTGTATATGTGCACAAATGCGCTACAAGTATAGTGGTGCTTCAAAGTTGGTGAACCCTTTAAAATTTTGTCTGTCTCTGCATTAATATCATGTAAAAGCTCGTTAGACTTTCACAGAAGCCCTAAAAGTAGGGGAAAAAAGAACCCAGCAAAACAAAATGAGACAAATTTTACATGCACATCTATTTATTGAGCAAAATGATCCAATGTTACTCATCTGTGAGTGGCAGAAGTATGTGAACCTCTAGGATTTGTGGTTATTTGAGGGTAAAAGTAGAATAAAGTACTTTCAATAACTGGGAAGACAATCAGCTGTCACTAAGTGTGCTGTTTTATTTAATGGAAAGACATTTACCAAAGTCAGAATAGAGCACATGTTTGTGAAAGTTTACCATGACAAAGGAGATGTCTAAGGACCTCAGAAAAACAATAGTTGTTTGCACTCCACTGATTCCACAGTGAGACAGACTGTGTGCAAATGGAGGAAATCCAAGACCAGTGTAACCCTCCACAGAATAGGTCGATCAACAAATAACACTCAAAAAGCAACTTGTTTAAGAGTCTTAGAGGTCACAAACAAACTTAGGGTTGCAGCTAAATCTAGGCCTAGCAACTAAAGGCCTCTTTCACAGTGGCTGATGTTCATGAGTCTATGCATCCATCCATCCATCCATCCATCCATCCATTATCTATACACCGCTTAATCCTCACTAGGGTCATGGGGGGCTGGAGTCTATCCCAGCTGACTCTGGGTGAACTCAGGGGACACCCTGGACAGGTCACCAGTCTATCACAGGGCCACACTTAGAGACAGACAACCAAGCACACTCACATTCACACCTATAGACAATTTAGAATCATCAATTAACCTCAACATGTTTTAGGACTGTGTGAGAGGAAGCCAGAGAACCTGGAGAGGACCCACACTGCACGGGGAGAACATGTAAACTCCACACAGAAAGATCCCGGCGTCCTCACCGGGACGTGAACTGGCAACCTTCTTGCTGCGAGGCAACAGCGCTAACCACCGAGCCACCTTGCAGCCCTGTTCATGAGTCTACCGTAAGGAAGACACTGAACAACCACAGTGTGCATTGCAGGACTGGAAATAGAAAGCCACTGCTCTCCAAATAGATCAATGCTTCCTGTCTGTAGTTTGGTAAAGATCACGTGGACAAGCCAGAAGGCTACAATGTTTGTTCTACGGAAAAGACCAAATTGAACATTTTGGTTTAAATCAGAAGTGAAATATGTGGAGAGAGGAAAACACTACATTCAAGCATAAGAACCTTTTCCCATCTGTGAAGCATGGTGGCGGTAGTATCCCGCTTTGGGCCTGTTGTGCAGCATTTGGGTGAGGACGGCATGCATGATTAACTGAGCAGTTTCTAAAGGAAAATGTCAGGACATCTGTATGTAAACCAAATCTTAAGAGAAAGTGGGTTGTGCAGAGAAACCAAACCCCTGAGCACCCAAGTCATTCTACCCAAGGACTGACCAACGGTTACCAGAAATCTTTAGGTGCGGTTGCACAAGATGGTCACATTATTATTATTATTATTATTACTACACTAACAGAGACATAATACTGGACACATTTCCTCAATATTTATACAACCAACTATATATTTTTTATTTTTCTAGTTTTAGGACTAGTGTGAAAATCTGGTGATGTTTGAGTTGTATTTATGGAAGAATATGAAAAATTCTAAAGGGTTCACAAACTCTCACACCTCACTGTATGTTTGATTTTGTGCTGAACGGCATATTTCTATACATAATGTACTGCAAAAACATATTTATATGTATTTCGTGGAGTGGATGTAGCTGTGCTGCTTGATTCCTTCCTGGTGTCAATGACTTATTCAGAAGTGTGAATCGTGTGTGTGTGTGTGTGTGTGTGTGTGTGTACCTTCAGCTGAGTGCGTGTCAGCTCCAGGCTGCGCAATCTGTGTTTACAGCTCTGAAGCTCAGTCTGGAGCTGCTCGGACCGTGCGGCTCTCTCTCGGGCGCAGTCCAACTCATCCCGCAGTGCACGCATGCCCCTCACCTCACCCTGCAGAGAACGATTCTGTACACACACATATAACCAAACATATACAACCACACACACACAGACACACACACACACACACACACATTCATACACCAAAGGGGATGCGGTCAAAGAAGGTTGAGAACAGATCAGGGATTCGAAGTAAAGCAAATGTTGACAAAGTCTGATACACAAAGAAAGATATGTGTGTGTGTGTGTGTGTGTGTGGTACTGAAATGTCCTTGCAATGATTGGAGTCTTGTCAACCAGATCTTGGTTTAAAGGTAATATTAGGACAAAGTTTAGATAAAGTTGGGGGTATGTTCATTAAAGTTTTGGACAAAATACTGAAATAATTTCATTTCACCCTTTGAACTCCTTTCAGAGACAAAGTGCTTTTGATTGTGTCACATATTTATTCACTGTGGGCTCATTTTTTGCCCTGCACCTCTGGAAACAGTGCAACAATGGCTTGAAGTAGAGAGAACTCAAGTTTTCTGTGCAGTATGATACAGTTACCATATATTGCAATTAATCATAAAAAAGAAACAAAAAAAAAAGTTGAATTTCATTGATTTTTATGTTACAACAACTGAAAAAACCTTGATTTAACATGTACAGCATTTTGTGTTGCGTGCCCACAGGCATCATACTAAATATTTAACTATTAACTGTTTGTTTTCATACTTACCTCTCATCTGGGTTGTTTTAACACAGTCTGCAGTTCGTTCAAAAAGTCCCAGCATTGTAGGGCCTGTGGTGTTTGTTCTTCCACTCATTACTCCTATCATCTTTCATTATTATTACTATTTTTATTATTATTATTATTATTATTATTATTATTATTATTATGGTCCGAGCACTAACGGTGCAAGGACCCTAATGAAACCCTCGTGATTATTATTATTATAGTTCAGCCGAATCAAACGCGTTTTTGAGGGCCTAAACGTGCTCAAAAAGTCACCAAAATCGCCACGCACATCAGGACTGGCGGAAATCGGAAACTATCAGAGATGTGGACATGTCACGGCAAAAATGGCTCC